>NC_048307.1:28574503-28874503 GCF_013100865.1 Trachemys scripta elegans
CTTCGGGCAGCCCCCCTGCCTCCAGACCTTGCGCCCCCAGCCGGGCACTTCCCCTCCCGGGCTCCGGCGGCGCAGGGTCCGGAGGCACGGGGGCTGCCCGAAGCCGGTAGCGCTCGGGCAGCCCGGCTCTTAAACAGAGCCGAAGAGTTGAGGAGGAGCAGAGCCGCCATTTTCCCGGGCCTGTTCGGCTTTTTGGCAATTCCCCCCGGACGGGGGTTTGACTGCCGAAAAGCCGGACATGTCCAGGAAAAAGAGGATGTATGGTAACCCTAATCTAATTAACAAGGCAGTGTACTTAAGGGAAATGTGCATATCTCACGCCATTCCTGCTGCCTTGTGTAGAGAGAGAGTTAACCCTTGAGGGCTCAGCCAATTGCTAGTTCATCATTTAGCAATAAGGGAAATATCCCACCCTCTCTCTGACTCCTCCACCTCAACCAAGCTTCACAATCATTATCACTGTGTACCACTATTAAATTGTTTGTTTAAAACGTATACTCTGTGTGTGTGTGTGTGTGTGTGTGTGTGTATATATATATGTATATATATATATATATATATATATATATATATATATATATATGGTCTTTTGTCTGGTGAAAAAAATTTCCCTGGAACCTAACTCCCTCATTTACATTAATTCTTATGGGGAAATTGGATTCACTTAACACCTTTTCGCTTAAAGTCACATTTTTCAGGAACATAACTACAACGTTAAGCGAGGAGTTACTGTTTTTTCTCTTACTGATGTTAAACACTTCAAAACATCACCTTGTTGTTTGCAGTGCCATTGTAGCCATGTTGGTCCTAGGATAGTAGAGAGACAAGGTGGATGACTTGAAGAAGAGCTTGGTGTAGCTCAAAAACATGCATTTTTCAGCAATAGAAGTTGGTCCAATAAAAGATGTCACCTCACCTACCTTGTCTCTCAAAAAATCACAGTAATATATGTTTGAGTCTGGTGCTGCAATATGTTTCTTACCACAGATTTGGGTAAACTGCTCTAAACAAATTTACGAGTTCATGTTTAATTTATGTAGATATGACATTTCCTGCAATACAAGGCTGTATCAGAATCAATATAAAAATAACTCAGCCTATTCCTTATTAAGAGCTTGGTTTTAAAGACCACCTCCTTCTCTAAGCTTCAGAGCCAGAGCTCCAGCCCAAGCCACAACTTCAAAGTGCTGTCTTACACAGCTATTTTTAGAGCACTAGTGCAAACGGTGCTACCCAAAGACTCTTTCACCTGGGCTGGGAGGCTTGCCATCAGAGGCTGTATAGGCATACCCTGAGATGCTGGAAAGAAAAGAATCCTTTCCTACGGGCTGTTGGGAGTGACAACAGGGCCTACTATGATACTTTTGTATCTTATTCTGAGAGTTTAGGATTCAGAGATTTTAAAGCTTGACCTCCTGACCACAAACCAAAGAAGCTCATTCAGTAGTTTCTTTTGTTTGAGCAATAGCATGGCTATTAGAAAGATATAGAGTCCTGTATTGTCGACCTAACGTGATGGAGAATCGACCATGCCCCCTGGTAAGTTGTTTCAATGGTCTGAATTTGACTTGATCCAGCTTCCAACCACTGCATCTCCTGATGGCTTTTTCTGCTGGTTTAAAGGGCCGTCTATTATCAGAAATCTCTTCCCTATTTAGCTCATGATCAAGTTAGTGATTAAGTGATGCATAGGCTTTATGCTGCCCTCTGCACAGGGGTAACTTGTCCCTGTGATACGCTCCTTCACCTCTGTGGAGAAGAATGGCCTGCACCTCCTTCATCTAGCTGCCAACCCAGCATACTTGCTGAACTATAAGGAACTGTGCATGCTGCAAACCCTGCCTCCTGCTTTCCATAGTAGCACTGCATCAGTTCTGCTGATTCAGGATTTGGCTCTTTAGCTGAACTTAGAGCCCATGAAAGGTGCCTGGTTGAAAGCCCTTTAGGAAGAAGTATTCTATCACTGAGATGCATGCAAGCTCCCTGCCACAATAACATTATTCATTGTATTGCAGTAGTGCTTAAAGGCCCCAATACATCATGTTAGAAACTGTAAAAATATATAACATAAAGACAGACCATGTCCCGAAGATATCACAACCTAAGGCTGCAATCCTGCAAAGACTTAGGAACATCCTTTACTTTAGACAGTGTAGGTGCTTAACTTTACATACGGTGAGTTGTCCCATTAATGCCTTCAGTTCACCACATGTAGTTTGGATCCCTTGTGAGCAATTCCCAAAATCTTGCCCTCTGCTTTCTACAGCAGAATTGCATTGGTAGTCTCATGACAGTGCGTAAAGCTAAGCATGTTCATTAAGTCACTGCAGGATCTCGTCCTGAGTACATGTGCATTAGCCATTTTCCTGATTAACCTCCTGGGGTGGGGGGATGAAAGGATGATTAATTCTACCTATCCATTTGATTCTCAGCCTCTCTGAGACAGCAAGACTAGCTGGTACCAGTTATGATTTGTGAAATGGATACCTGTCCACTATGTGCTGGACTCATAATAATGAAAGGTTTAGGAAGTAGAAGACTGAGAAAATTATGGGTCTTTCATCCTCTTAATGTACAAGCATACCTGCCATGGTCTTAATAGGAATTGCACACACTGAGAGAAAAATATAAACTTTAAGCATTACCATGGAATATGAACTGCCTTAGGACTTTGGTAGTTTGGGAACTATTACATTAGTTTCACAGCTGATAGCATATGTGTAAGAGTTATGTTTCACCTAGATGTAGGAGAAGCCAAAACCTGTCAAGAACTTCATAGGTTCTCATATTCAAAGCTTTTATAACTACTAAAGGGTTGTGTCTATTTAGAATGGGAGTGAGGAGAGAAAGAAAAAAAATGCATGCCAGAAAGTTTGTCTCTCTGTTCTCCTTTTCGTTACTATCAAACATGTCCCCCACCTATACCACTGTTATGGCTTCATCCAATGTCATTAGCATGACTTCATAGCTAAAAAATAACCCATCAAGTGTGGGAAAGCTCATTTCATCATTGCTTAGTTTAAAGATTGTAGTTTCAACACAATGAAACCTCAATGAAAGGAAAAGATACCCAACCTCACCTTTTTTCTCACTCATATAGAATTACTTTTAAAGAAGGGTAATTGAACAAACTGTGTTGTGGGGTAATCTCAAAGGAAATTATGTGATGACCCCACAATTGTCTTGGCTTCACTGTTATTTATGTGTGTGTTCAATTATCCCCCCCCCCCATAGCCCTGCCCCCTTTTGTTTCTGAAGCTGCTGTGATAAGGGCTTATCTCAGTCCTCCCCGGTCTAACTGGTTGGTCTGCTTTCAGCCTGGCTTCTTACCTGCTCTTTTTGCACTTGGACCTACTTATGGTCATGCATCTAAGCTTCTGACTTGCCTGTCTCCCAGCTCTGAGCTTAGGCTGTGTTTGGACCTGCTATGTGCCTCCAAAGCAAGTAGCAAGCAACCTTCAGCTGACAATCTCCTATCAGTGCCCAGCTTCTCCCACACAGGCCCCTTTTCAAGGGTATGTGGCACAGCTGAGTAGCCAACAGCTTGGTCAGGACAGAGCTCTGTTTCTGAAGTGGCATTCCTATCTTCCATTGGGAGAATGGTTCGCCCCGGCATTCCTGGGTAGAATTTCCTACCAGCTCTCTAACCAATTTTGCAGCTGGATTCAGAGAGGCAAGTTGCTTCCATCTACCCAACCCCTAACCAGCCCCTTAACAGCCATGATGGTAGCATGTGGGATGAGGTTCCACAGAGTGTAACATGGATTTTCATACATTCATTTCTAGTGTAGATTAACATAAGTGTCCTTCCCATTATCTTATATTTATATAGCACACTATAATCCAGATTTAGCTCCAGGAGTCACTGGGTTCGATCTCATCTAGACAACAAACCACTTAATTCAAACTATACTAGATAATGCTGAAATGTTCAGGGGGGGTTGTTTACAGCAGTCTGCATAGTGATTAAAGAAACCCTTAGGTACAACAGGCATTAGGTTGGCAATTGCTCACCAGTAGCTAACACTGTATTCCAGCATAAAGTCATTAACACACATGCTTAGCACAGGGAGCCAGGGAAACGTGTAAAATGAAACATCATTAGATATGGTGTATAGTGTTTTGTCATCAGAGCTAGTTGTTGGTGGATTCTGCGATTATGAGGCAAATAGATAAGCAGTGATTGTTACAGTAGAAGAAAAGAAGCTTTAATTGCTACTTGAAATGTAGAAACCAACAAGCAGTTGAAAATGAAAATAGATCTAGAGTATGTGAAAGATGAATGGGAAGGTCAAAGAGAGCTATTTGTGGGACACAATAATTGTTTTGAATAAAATAGACTAAATAAGTACTGCAGATGCAGTAATAAAATAAAAATTAAGGTTTATCAAGAGAAAATTGGTAACATTTTCTTTCAAGCTGTCAAAATATAAGAGTCCCTGTATTTATGAGAATGGTTTGAACAGTATACATTAATATGCAACACCTTAAAAATTCATAATGTATTTGCAGCACATAACATTTATAACACATCCACAACCGCTGCAAATGCATTTACTTTATTTTAAGGGCTTGTAATTTCATTACCAATGGATAAGTGAACATTTAAGCCATTTGCAATGAAATATGCAACCGTAAAGTAAAGTAAATGCGTTTGTGGTAGCTGCTGATGTGTTATAAAAATTTTGTGCTGTGAACACTTCATGAATCATCTTCAAGATAATTATGCATTACTGTATACTTTACTAACAGTCATAATAAATGAATCTCTCTCTCTCTCTCTCTCTCTCTCACACACACACACACACACACACACACACACACACACACACACACACACACACACACACACACACTAATTGACTTATAGGTAACCCTTAAAATAAAACATTACTGTGACAGTCAAGTCTGGAATGACCTGAGGAAAGCAGTAAGGGAAAGATGATATCTTGAAATTTATGACAAGATGCCGAGGCACTGTCATGGCACAAGCAAGTAGGGAAATAGAAAAATCACCTCACTACTCGATTCTCCTTCCCATACCCAGACACATGGAAAAGGAAGGGCTCTAGACTGAGGCCTCACTTAAAAATTGAGGCCAAGATTTTTGAAAGTGACTCCTTCCCATACCTAGACTTAAGGGGCCTACCCTCTGAAAATCAGGCTTCTTTATGATGTCTCATATTGGGCACCCAAAATTTGAGGCCCCCAATATCACTACTCACTTCTGGAAATCTTAGCCTATGTGTTTCATTTTGGGAGAGCTATAAAAGCAGAAAAGTTCCTGGTTACTAGAGGAGAAGAAGAGAGGAAGCAGGGATCCAATGACCCCATGAATTTTAGAAAAGGCAATTTTCCACACCAAGGTTTACAGGCTGATTTTGTTTTAGACCCAATGGTCTTTTTTCTTTTGTTAATGTAACCTCCCCCATCCTTTGTTTTTGAAACAAAGCTTCCTGACAATGAAAATGTTAGAGAAAGTTCCCCTTGTGCAAAACTTTGCTGTTGGACACCCTGTTGTATGGCTCTTCTCTCTTATGACTAGAAAAACCACATAGTAAAGATGAGGATTTTGGCACACTGCTATAGTCCACTACTGAAACAGGTCTATACACAAAGCTGTATCATTCTACCGTGTTCTTTTTGGTTTGTTCAGTGACTTCTATAATGCCTTTATAGGTGTTGGCCTTGTGTCCTGAGCAATTTTTGGGTTGTGTTTGCGCCACCGGTTGGGAGGTTAGCGTTACAGGATTTGATAATTTGGAGTGGATCGTGGTTTCAGTTGGATTTCATTTTTCATCCACTAGAGCTTTGTGGTGGAAGCAACATGTGCGGCTTTGTTTGAGATGACACCAGAAGTTGAATACATAGATGGTCTTTTCTATGTGTTGTTTAGGAGGCAGCACTGACCCAGATATGCTCTGCTGGGGGGCTCCTGTGTACATGCAGTAATGGGGATTTTATTGGACTTTGTCAAATTTGTGTAATTGGGTATTAGAACTGGGCTCCAGACTTCTCTCACAAATAGTAAAATAAACTGAATTATAGTGCTATATAGCATTAACAGTAAGTTATTGGGAAATTATATTTATGTAGTTCAGAGGTCGGCAACGTTCGGCACGCGGCTCGCCAGGGTAAGCACCCTGGCGGGCCGGGCCAGTTTTATTTACCTGCTGATGCAGCCCCCACTGGCCGCGGTTCGCCGTCCCGGGCCAATGGGGGCGGCGAGAAGCAGCGCAGGTGAGCGATATGCTGGCCGCGGCTTCTCGCCGCCCTCATTGGCCCAGGAGGGCGAACCACGGCCAGTGGGGGCCACGATCGGCCGAACCTGCCGCGTCAGCAGGTAGATAAAACTGGCCCGGCCCTCCAGGGTGCTTACCCTGGCGAGCTGTGTGCCGAAAGTTGCCGACCCCTGATCTAGTGGGTTTTCTTAAGTTGTAGAAATCCAAAAGAGCTTTTTCCTTTAATGTTTTCATAGTCACTCTGAAGCCCCCAACATGTTTATTATAAGGCCCAAGAAAGTATAATTTGGAGAGTGTTCAATTTCCTTTTCTTTGTAATAAAATAGGGGATTATTCTGAAATATGATTTTCCTTCTTTTTCCCCCTCCACATTGACTTAAAGGACCATTGTATTGCAGTAGATTTCTAGCAGAAGATTTACTTTCTTTGGAGAACATATGGAGTAGATGATTGGATAACTAGGTCATCAGCATACAAAGATATGTTATCTCTGAATTATTAGCGAGAGTCCTGGGATTGAAGATTGTTCCAATAGGGCTGGTAGTTCATTGATCTCTACATGGAAAAGGGTCAAGTGTCTTTTATTGCCTTTTCTTCCAGGAAGTCATTTGTCTGCATATTGTTTTTATTGCTTCCCTATATGATGGACTATTATATGAATTAAATGGCATCATATCTTTCCCCCCTTTTGTTTTATAGCTATTTAGATTCAGGTCTGGGTGACAGATTAATTCAAAAGCATTTTTAGAATCCATGACATAGGCAAATATTTTCAATTGTTGAGCTTGTTAAAGAGCATTTCTTAAGGAGGCAGTATGGCAAAATGGCCAGGACACTGGACTGGGATTTAGGAGACCTGTGTTCAATTTCCAGCTCTGCCATTGGTTTGCTTGGGCAAGTCACCTCTCTTCCATTTGCTTCAGTTGCCCCCTCTGTAAAATAGGAATAATGGTAATAGCCTCTTTTGTAAGGAGCTTTGGGATTTACAGCTCTAGAGCTTTATTAATTATTATTATTATTATTATTCATCCGTTGAGCAAAGCTAAATTTTCCATTGCTGTTGTTTACCCAGATGCCTCCCTAGTTGTTTGGACTAAGGATACCTATTTTTGCATGTTGGGACAATTAGTTCATTAACAAAATCTCAGGGAAATGTCTGGATTGGAGAGTTTGGTTAAATAATTCTAGAAGGGCGTTCAGGATGCATTCAGTGCTGTAACGTTTCATTTTTTTATGTATATATATATTATCTGGGCTACATGATTTCTTGAGTCTGAATTTCTGAAGGTTTTCCTTAATTTTTGTTTTGCTATAAGGGTCTCTAGAAGACATGGTATCTTCAAGGGTAATTGCTTTTTAATTAGGCTGTTTTGTTCTTGTGAAAACTTCCCAATTTACATTTATTTGAATAGGCATTGGAAATGATCTGTCCAGATTTTACCATACGAATTGCTAGCTTTACACGTTCCAGATTTCTCTGATTTCTTCCCTTCCCCCAGCCATTAGAGAACTAATTTGTAATTCTGCAGTATACCCTTTTTTACATATGTGCCAAATGTATTTTTTTAATTATCTAAACTCAGAGATAATCTGCAAACATCTTTGATGAAAAACTACAGGATTCTCAATGGTCCAATGCAGTAGCTTGTAGGTAGCCCTTGTAGTTCATGAGATATTGGATTTTAAAATGATCACTCATCCCTCAGACTGGCACTGTGGTTTTGGAACTGCTCCAGAATTGAATATAGCAAGTTATGCAGTATGGACTAATGTAATTGTCAACCTCTTATCCAACATCATATTCGGGTCTATGTTTGACAACAGTGAAGAGATTAAAACAGCTTTATCAACAGAAAACATAGAGAAGCCACTGTTTAACAAAAGAGAAAAAAAGAAAGAAATTTCCTTGAAATAATGAAATACTTTCTAAAATATTTAGTCATAGGTCCATATTACTCCAGATGGATTCAGGATGAATAACAGTACATTATATATTGGAAATATATTTCTAAAAAGTTACAGAGGGTTATTCTTGTTTCCAAAAAATAAATAAATAATAAGTTCCAGAATCGCCAACATCTGCAAAAGAATCTCCTTGCTGTGTGCGTCTAAAAATTAAACGATAGTAGTTAAAATAGGTTATACTATCAATCATTTTTATCACTAGTGTTCATACCTCTGCCCTCATATACTAGATAGACATTAGAAACAGGTGTATAGCCATGAAAGGGAATTGAAATTTACTGACTTCCTGGATTATGCTAAATTATGTTAAATATTTTTCAGTTAAAATATATTTCAGTTAAATCCTTAATTCATAAGTCAATTGCTGAAAATAAGAAGAGGAGTTCATGAATTGTTCAAGAACTGTCAAAAATCAGTTGTTAGACTGAAGAGTTGATATGGGACCATGCAATCTTTCACCTCTAGGCCACCAATTCAAATCCAGCCAAAATCAGCAATGACCAAATTACATTATCATCTGAAGGCTCTTTAGTAACATTTGTCAAGTCAGTTTTTACACTCAGGCCAGTTCCTAAAGGACAAGTAGCCAAATCACATAATTCAATGGGACAATGCTGTGTTGGAAGTTGTGAAATTTAAAGTCTCGTTTATCCACCAAACTGCATAAATGGCACATAGGAGCTAATTTTCTAACCTTTCACTAAACTTAATGCAAATTATACACCCAGTACTTCTTTCATGTTAATAAAATGAAGTTTTTCAAATATCAGTTCATGCTGATAACATACTCCTCTGAAAATAAAGTTATCGTTTTTTTATTAATAATGGCTGAGCTGTGGATGCTGGACAGTGATTAGGAAACGTCTCTCAGTAGGGTTCAATAGTATAATGGATGAGCCCTTTGGCTAGGAAACTTTAAGGAAAGACTTTGCTTCTCCTCAGCCTAGTGACTACTGCGTTCTACTGCTAGGTGTGATTAGTTAGGAGTTGGAATTCCATGAAGCCAGCAGCAGGGAAGAGGTGCTTTTGGTACTGCATGGTGGAGTATGTTGTTTCTTGCATTCCTTGTAACCTGTGTTATTCCGAATATGCTTGTCATGGAGAAATGAATGTGATAAGCTGGGATATTTTAAACACTTATTATAAATATGTGTGAATAAAGAAAAGACATCTTCATATGACTTGGGTGACATTCTACAAAACTGGCTCTAAGACAAAAAGTGTAGCAATCAATCCTATCTTCCTCATGGAGAAAGGGAGATAGGTAATATTCAGGGAATCATCTGTGCTAAAGATTTTCCCCCTTGACCTGCAGCAATTTTGGTTTACTGTCTTTCGGGTTTACTGCAAAGTGTATCTCTTTGCTAACAATGTTAGAGATCATGGGGCATGCTGTATACTGAGGTTTGTGTGAAGGGTGAGGAGCTCTGTGAGAGTCTGTAATGGGAGTTAAGTTTATTTGGGGGGCGGGTTAGCTACTAGTTTTATTATTTATTTCTGTAACCTCCATCCAGGGCAGCTAGAGTTTTAAGATAGGTGACTTTTTGTTCATATTTATTAAATAGAAATCAATATATGCTGTACATGTTTAGTCTATCAAGGGTATTTCATTGTGTGCTAGAAAGGAGTAGAATGCTGGGAATCAGGATCCCTGGATTCTGTTCTTGGCTCTGGGAGGGGAGTATGTGGTAGCAGTGAGAGCAGGAGATTGAACATTAGCACTCAGGAGTCCAAACTGTGTTTAATCATGTCTGGAATTTGGCTACAACAATCTGTACTAGAGGTGACCTTGTGCAATATCAGTTACCCCTTTGTAAAATGGTGAGAATGATATGTGCCTGCCTACTGTGGTGGAGGTATGAGGTCTTGCTCAATAATAAGGGTAGTGAAGTTCAGAGAATGATTAAGATCAGTCAGTCAAAAAGGTGGGCCTAAAACTCATAGTCTTGTGGCTCTAAGGCCAGTGTTCTTTCTCTTGGCCCAAGGGCATTTTGTTGTGGTAAATAGGGGTAGGTCTACATTATAGCGAGGATTGATGCTGAGATAGATCCACCGGCGGTCGATTTAGTGGGTCTAGTAAAGACCTGCCAAATCGACTGCAGAACTCTCTCCAGTTGACGCCTGTACTCTACCCCACCCCAGATGACAAGTCGAGAAGAGTAAGGTAAGTCAACAGGAGA
The DNA here is from genome assembly GCF_013100865.1 of Trachemys scripta elegans. NCBI lineage: Eukaryota > Metazoa > Chordata > Testudines > Emydidae > Trachemys > Trachemys scripta. The sequence goes on from NC_048307.1 coordinate 28,584,891, forward strand.
TTTTCTCCTGTCGACCCCACGTGGTGTAGACCCCGTGGTAACTCGATCTAAGGTACGTTGAATCCAGCTACGTTATTCACGTAGCTGGTGTTGCGTAAAGTAGGTAGACGTACCGCGGTAGTGTAGACATAGACTTAGAGGAGTAATACATTTCCATTTTGCCTGTGTTCTGTAGCAGGTGGCTTGACTTGGCCACTGAATCTGTCCAGAGACACAGGAGATTCAGACGGACTGGGACCACATGTGGTGCTGCACTGTGGCAGGATTTGGTGCCATTTTCTATGGCTTACAACTGAGCCAAATCTTAGCAGATTTTCATTGAGATGGTGAAAGGCATCTCTCTTATTTAAGTGTCTTTTTCCAAGTCCCTAAGGGTACATCTGCACGGCTGTGAGTCTCAGACCCAGGGTCTGCTGAGAGGGGGTCAACAGAGCCAAGCTTGTGCTATGGCACTAAAAATAGGTGTGAAGATGTTGCAGTTCTGGATGGAGCTCAGGCTCTGAAACTTACCCCCTTCCCTAGGCTTCAAAGCCCAAGCCATAATGTCTAGACAGCAATGTTTTGCAGCCATCACGAGCCTGAGTCTGCCAACCCAGGCTCTCAGACTCTCTGCGTAGGTGCACTCTCAGGCATTGCAACTATTCAAAAAAAGTTTGCAAAATTTTTTAACATGCAGCCTTAATATAATTGTGGCTAGTGCTCCAGCTATGTTTGGTTTGTGAGAACTGTGTTAAAGCAGTCAGTTACAACTGATTATGGTCACACCATGGCAAAATATAGAACTAGCTGCAGTTCTTCAACACCTGCTAAAGCTTTCCTTCTAATATATATTCCCAGCAACTCAATGAAATTAGAAAACCTCACTTAAACTTCATGTTTAAAAAGAGATGCTTGGTATAGTTTGTGAATTACCTTCATGAATTGTCTTTATATAAATAAGGGACCGATGTTATTTGGAGAGCTGCTTGAAATATTGAAAGGCATTAGCCAGTTATGTTTTTGTTTAATAGGGTTTATAAAAAAAAATTAATACCTTCTCCTACAGTCTATTATATAAACCTAATAATGAGTCAACAAAGGGTTAATGAATCTAGTCTATACTTGTTTTATACAGAGGACAAAACCAGATTGTGATGGGCCAACTGAGACTGAAGGTAAAATTGATTTCAGTGGGAATCAGGTGCCAAAGAGCTTTTGAAAATCACATTAGTTGCCTGTTTGCATCTTTAGGCATCTATATATCTTTAAAAATCTGGGCTTTAGGAGCCTAAATCCCACTGACTTTTGAGATTAAAGAGCCTAGTTCCTTTTGAAAATGAGGCTTAAGTACTTTGGAAAATAGTGCCCATAGACTTGATTCAATAACCTTTTACTGACTCAACTAAATTTTTACAAGTGGGAGGAGCTTTTTCTTTTCCTTAACCCTATTTGTTAAAAAGATCATTTGTTTTTCAATTAGCATTAATCCCTTAAACTATTTCAAATAGTTCTCCAGTTAACATGTGCCCTTTATTTGATTGCAAGGGGACTACTTGTAGAGTAAGGTACTAATCATTAACAGTATGTATAGCAGAAAGAAGCCCTGTGTTGGAAAAGATATAACATTTTCTGGAAAGATAATAGGTTCAAAGGTTTTACACTTCTCATGCCTGCAGATGTAAGGACTGAATCCAAGATCCAAAGGCAGAAAGAATTGGGGTTCAGTCTTTATTCTATACCCCACTTGTGCTTAAAATCCTTATTGCAGGAAGGAAGCCAAATTTTCCTGTTGGGTGGAGACTTTTTTCCCGTGTGACAGCTGGCCAGCATACATATAAACTTTTTTCTCTTTTCATCTGTATATAATAGATTTGCAGTCCCTGTAACAGCAATGGAAGAAGCCCACAGAACTGGATTTGGAGCACAGCACTGGGGAAATGTTGCTGAGTGGTTAACATTTTGCTTGTTTGTAGGAAACCAGCAGAGAACACCACAGTGAGATGGAAATGAAAGGCCAAGCCTTTATACCCCATATAGCAGGGAGTATCTAAATCCTGTGGCAAGATCCACTTAAAGTCAACAATGGAGATTTTTACCAAATTAAATATGTAATTCATTCAATTATATTCACAAAAATAGTATAATAATTTCCCCCTCCATTTTTAATGTCAGTCTTTTGTATTAGCAATGCAAAGTGCATCGTACAAATTATCAGGGCAAGTTGATGGTTTTACTAGCTGGGTTGAAAGCAATGAAAAAGGCTTGGGAAGTGGTTTGGGAATATGGAATGTGTATATTGGCAGAATATTTTTGCTAAACTGATCAGGAGTGAAATAATTAATACTGACATTTAAATGGTTATCTTTAGGTTCCAGAATTAGCAACCCATGTAGGCAAATGGTGAAAATTCATACCCTGAGAAACTATTGTTTCTGGCTGCTTGTAGACTCAGGAAGTCAATATGGAAGTAGTTTCCAGTTACATTTTGAAGATTTCTTCCTCAACTGTGACTACTTTCTGGCATCGTATGTTGTCATTTATCTCAGTGCAAAGTGAGTTCATAGTGGGAATAAAATGCTACCAGATCAGAATTTTAATATTTTACATACAGTAACTCCTCACTTAACATTGTAGTTATGTTCCTGAAAAATGCAACTTTAAGTGAAACAATGTTAAACAAATCCAATTTTCCCATAAGATTTAATGTAAATGCGGGGGGTTAGGTTCCAAGGAAATTTTTGGGGGGCAGACAAAAGGCATTATATACTGTACAGTACTGTACTGTGGTGGGGAGGTACCCCTGGCTTACCCCTGGGGCTCAGGTCTGGGGGTGCAGGGTCTGGGTAGGAGTTAGGGTGTAGGAGGGCGCTCAGGAACTTGTGCAATGCTCCCTTGTAAAGTCAGCCAAATGATGTTATAAGGGAGCATTGCACAACTTTAAACAAATATGTTCCCTAATGGAGCAGCGACGTAACCTCAAAACAACGTTAAGTGGGAGGATGTTAAGTGACGAGTTACTGTACACTGTGCATTGGGAAAAATGAATACACAAGGGACAGGGCAGTGGCAAATCAGGCCAATAATTTTTATTATACAATATAAGATCAGATTTTGGGGCTCAGTTCTCTATGGCTCATTCCAAGGCAGTGAACACTGCTGAGAAAATCAGGATGTGGACTCATAAAATGGGTTGTGCCTTTAACACTGACATTGTGAAAACACAGCCTACAAAAAAGTTACAGTACAAAGCCATCCTTCAGAGATGGCTATTGTGCTATGTGGATAACCCAGACTGTTTATCATAGAGCTAACTCTGTGGCGTTAGCATGCCTGAGTATATCTTTTGGGCCAAATACTGGCCCTGGCGCCATCTCCTTTGTGCTGCTCTGCCATCCTTAGGCCTCACAAAGCCCAGGGTTAGGCACCAAGTACAGCTCCGCCAGATTGTGGATAAGGCTCGGTACGTGCCAGTGTTAACCATTTCTGCTTGAAAAATATTCTCTCCAGACTCAGTACTAAATCCCTAGCCAAGACATCAAATCCCCGCATCACAAAGATACATTAGATTGAATTTAGATATTAACGAATGCAATGAAAGTCATACTACCGGCAGTTAACTTTTAGAATTAAGCATCCATGAAAGTCCTCTGGAGGAGTGTACTTCTTGATTTATCTCCTGTCACTCTAACTCACTCCCCTTCATAGCTCTTTAGTGCCTTCCTGCCTTTTACCACATTGAGTACAAACTCTGTGTCCTCATTCTCAATTTCTCTTCAACCCAAATCTCTGCTCTCATTTCCTCCTACTTTCTCTCTTGTTCCCTACATTCTTTCCAAGTCTGTCTCCTGTCTGGGGTCCTTGTTTCCTTATGTTCTATTCTTCTTTCCTATCTCTCCTTACACTTGGAACAACCTCTTACTTCTTCTCCACCAATTACCTTCCCTCTATATCCTCCAGTTCCTGACTAAATCCCACATATTTTGTAAAGCCTTCCACCATATGTTTCCCTCACTATGCCCTGTCTGCATTATATTCCTGTGCATTGTAATAATTCTTAGATTACTGTCATTCATCTTTTTCTTGTATGCAGTCTGACTTCATCCAGGGACAGTCCTTCCTAATGGTTATGTTCAATGCTGATGGGAATAGCTTAGACGGTAACAGCTTAAGGTTATGATTGTGCTCTCACACTGCTTTTATACTTGTATAAATCTATTCTAGTCAGTGAAGCTACTCCTTATTTACACAGGTGCAGGAGGAATCAGAAGGGTTTTGAATAACACACATAAAAATGAGTTAACATTATAGAAACACATGCTTATTTGCATGTAAATAGCTTACCACTAAGTAAGGTTTGCATTAATGAGCAGCAAGGAACAAAACTGCTACACATATAAAGAAATTTAAAATCTGATTATTTTATTACAGCAGGTTAATAATGGAAAGATTATTTCCTGCTACTCAATAAGGAAGCAGGAAAAAAGAGTCTAGATCTAGTCCCAGGTCATATAAAACATAATTTAAAGGCTATCAGTATGTTGTGGTAGCCGGAGGTAGTGACACAAACCTGACTTACATTCAGCAGGCACAAGGCATCTGAGCTGCATAAAGGCCCCCTAATAATCAATGACAAAAGAGTCATCACAATGGGGCTTTCATTACACACTAAGACGGCTCCAGCACACACTGCTTATCCAGTCATTCATCTCCGCCAGCAAGAGGCGGCTTTGGAAAATTAAAAGCGTCTCAAGTTATATCGTATTGTCAGAAAATATTGCATTATTTTGTATTTTTAAAGGATAAAACTAAAAGCTGGTTAGAACAATTCTGAAATGTTTTGAAGACCAAATCATGTTTAATTTGGATCATCATTAAACAATGCATCACACTAGCAATTCCAATATCTCTTTACTAGTTAAAAAAAACTCTTTTAGATCTAGCTGTTTGCCCCTCCATCTACAGAGGAAAAACCCAGGAGGGGCAGAAGTAGGAATTTCTATGTAGTTCACTTGGCAGAATTCTTGATTCAGGATACCCTTTAAGGGTAACCATTTCTTGGTTCAGATATGGAACATAGCCTACAAATATTGTGAGCCTGAGAATCCAGAGTGCAATCTCAGTTGGTCATAGTGCTGCTGTAGATAGAGACAGATCCTCCATGCAGCTCCATGAATGCCTCTGCATAACTACACTTCCCATTCTGATGAGGGTAGATGCTGTGGAAGGAAGTTAATACAGCTGCTGTCTCCTATTTGAAGGGAACATGCCATGTATGCTGCTCCCTGGTCCCGTCCCCATCTCATGATTAGAGCTAACACTATGCAGTTTTTATATAATGCTTTTCATCTGTAAATCACAGAGCTTTAAAAAGTTGGGTAAGTACTATGATGCTCATGCTGAATATCAATAAACTGAGGCACAATAAGATAAAGCACCATCCTTAAGGTCCCACAGGAGCACAGGGGCAGAGTTGAGAATAGAAACCAGATTTCCCTGGGGTTGCCACTTGTCCAGGTTTTCCCAGGATGAGTCCCTTTCCTGAGGTAGCTGTCCTGGGAAATCTTTTTTTGTACCGCAGAGGTAGCAGCCACAAATCTAACTGTCATTTGAATGACTTATCTGTTAGAACTCTATACACCTTCCATTGGACAGAATAGTGTTAATTTGTAGGCTTTTCTATGAACTTCCAAGATGGTGGCAAGAGCATACAACAAGGCCATTGATCTCCCTTCTGCTATTTTTCAGACTTTTTTTCTTTTTTCTCTACTTTATTCTCTTTCTCCATCCATAGTTCATAGATTCATGAATTTAAAGGGACAAGATGGGTGAGGTAATATCTTTTGTTGGACCAACGGCTGTTGGTGAGAGAATCAAGCTTTCAAGCTAATACAGCATTTTTCTTCTGGGACCATTATGGTCCTCTAGTCCAACCTTCTGTATAACTAGTGTTCCATGTTCTCAGTTTTTACCAATTTTCACCAATACATTTTCAGGTTTTTATTTTAATTAAAGGAGTTGTTTTTACTAATTTACACCCATTTATCAATCCACAGAATATTTTTTGAGTACTTATTTTTGTTAAACACTAACGCTTTATGCAATTGTTGTGTCATGCAACTCTGAGACTGAAGCAGTTCCACAGTGTAAAAAATAGAAGACACGCATGGTGGAGGTCGGAAAATCAAGCAATGTTAATATTACACTATGAGTGGCTCACAAGGAGACAATGCCCACCTATTTCTTTGCATCTGTGTAGTGCAGCACTGAATTTAAACAATCAATCCTCCACAGATATAGATAGGATAAAGATGTAAACATGAGGCAGAAATGAAAATCTATGCCTGAATACCAACAAGAAAATCAGTGCTTAGAAAATTTTCAAGAAAAATAAAGACGGAAGTGAAGAGGATGCAGTGCACTTCAAGTACTGCAATATTGAGGTCAGTGCTCACACTGACAGAATAAAGGAACATGTCGAAAGTAAACGATACAAGAAGCTTAAAGAAGAAAGTGAGCTTTGGGAAAAAGAGTCAATATCAGGAGCTTTCACTAGGACTTTAATGAAAGTGAAGACACAGCATGATTGTGTCAATGAATGCTCTTTGTTTTGTGAGACAACCACTGTTAATAGCAGAGGGGCCTATTGGTGACTTTGTGCGACAATACTGTCAAGCAGCAAAAACCCTTCCTAATGCAGATAGCCCAACGCATAAGTGTCCACAAGAAAATGATGATGCTTTAGTATCTAAACTGATGGAACGAATTGATAGAAATGTGGTGTCTAGTCTGATTTTTGGAAAGTCTACTGATGCTTTCGACCATCGAATTCTTGGCCTTTTGTTTTCATTTCTTGATTTCAAAGTGAATAAACCCACATTGTTTTTTGTGCTGATGTGACAGTCATACCCTCTGCTGACACCTGTTTTGTTGATGGAGTAATAACAGACATGTTTGAGATGTACCAACTAACTTGGGAAAATGTGGCCATAACTAACACAGATTCTGCTTCCTACCTACATGGCTAAGTTTGCACGGAAGATTAAACTCAATCAAAAACCAGAGCTGCTACGTATTACCTGTTCCTGCTCATCTGATTAACATTGTGCTTGTCAGCAGCTACTGCTACAGAAGAAATGAAAGACATGAAATCTTGCAACATTGAATTTGGGGCTGTTTTGAAGCATGTGAACAAGTTGAAGGCATTGCTTTACACAGTGCAAGATGAGTGAAGAGCAGACTGCCGATACCTACCCTTGTTGTGCCACATCAGTAGATGAGCTTGTACTTCACTGCCTGTCATGTAGATAATGCATAGATTGTGCTAATGTGTGTCCTAAATCTTTCTGAGTTTTTTGGTTCTAAAGCAGAAACTTTGGTAAATAACCAAAATGACTGCCAGATTCTGTGCACCAAGGTAATGTTCACTGTTGAAAACTTGGAATCACCATGTGACACACAAAAAACACTGGAGTTTTCTCTGACTACTGCCAACATGTTTGTCAGTACAGACATTTATCAGATCCTGCCAATCAAAATCTCATCTGAAATTAACACAGAAGCTGCACGAGAAACATACAGTGAGAAAACCTAACTCTTTCTGGAAATCATTCCAACCCAGGAACACGAGAAAACCAAAAAGCATTCAAAACCTTCAACACAATGCTCTGCGAGAAATGGGAGACAGCGGTGGCCTGTAATCTGAACCCCAATGTGTTTTGTGCTGAAGATTCTTTTTGGAATGTTATCTAAGTGTTGCACCCCTTCCTCAAGGTGAATTTTGCAGTTGATTATGACTGTTATGCCAGAGTGTTTCAACCATTTACCACGGGGATTTTACTACATACATGAACAATGTATAACCCTGACAATGTGAAACTGGGTGTGCTGGCTTTTTGGAACAATCATCAAGACACACTTCCCAACTTCAGTAAAGTGACACAATGAGTTTTGAAGGCACTAATTTGCAAAGTTGGACTATCTCCAAGACAGCAAGAGGCTTAACATGTGTGAGGATACTTTGAAGAAAATTATGTGACTGTACACAAACCAGGATTTCTAGAAAAAATTACTAGTTCTGAGGGAGACAAAAATATACATTTGTACATTTAAAAAAGTGTTAATTATATTGTAGTAAAATGTGTATAATATGAAAGGGTTGGGTTTTTTTTGTTCTTTTTATCCCAGTTTTAATGTTTGGAAAATAAGTACTAAAATATTCCACAATTATTTTTTTACAAATAATAACTGAAAACATGGAATACTATGTATTTCATAGGCAATAGAATTTTACACTGTTATATATTCGTCAAGTCCATAAATTCATTTTTAACTATAGCATGTCTTTTAAAAAGACATCCAGTCTTGATTTAAAGACTTCAGGTGATGGAGAAACTACCATACCCTGAGGGAAGTTGTTTCAATGGTTAATTTCCCTCACTATTAAAAACGTGCACCTTATTTTCAGTTTGAATTTATCTAGTTTCAACTTCCCGCCATTAGATAAATAGTTATATGACTACTCTTGAATACAGATTGTTACTTAAACATTTACCATAATATAGAGGAAAACATTTGATATAATTTATTCTTTGGTAATACTTAGAAGTGATTCTTTTTCCCCCCCTCATAATGAGTGGAAGTTGGATTAAATTAGCCACAGTCATATTTTAAGATGGATTTTTTTCCAATACTATATTTGAAAAATCACTTTGCATCTGCTTAAACCCACAAGAAGTGTACTTTGGGTTATCTGACATTTTTAAGGCAAAGTACTGTGATTGAAACCTCCAAACTATTAGTTATTTATTGGTTACTTAAAATATTTAGGCAAATTTTATTGCTTCATCTTGTATTCACTGAAATAACATTAGTAATGATTAAATCTTTTGAAGTTTATATAGAAAGAATACATTTGTATTATGAGAATCTAAGACCTTGGGACACAGATATTTAGGGGGCTCAAAATGCCACATTCAGTGTTTGATGGGACACTATAATGTAAAGTAATAATATTATGAAGGTTGGCCATGTCCCATCTGCCCTTAAATTATTCTATCTACCATATGGAATTCTGTAAGAATTTAGTTTCCAATTTAATTAGTGTATTCCCAGTACCACCACATTTTACTAAAGAGAGAACCCAATCCCACGCCCGCTGAAACCAATGGAAATTTACCCATAGAATCCAACAAATGCAGGATTTGCCCACTCTCTATAGACTCTCATTATTTTTTTTTCTCAAATTACTTTAAGATATGGTTCTTGGTAATGTGTTTCATGTTTGATGGCTTTTTTCCTGCCTGTTGGGATTAGTTTGCTTTTGCTATTTTCTGGACTGGACTTTCTGTTTAAATGTCAGTCCATGTACATTTGTACATTATTCTGAGATGTCAGAAAAAATTGCAAGATTCAACCATTCAATTAATATAATAAAAACCTGTGGGAGACTTGACGATGACCCCAATAATGACGCTACTTAGTTTGACTTTTTAATATTATATTATGTTTGCTTTTATGTTATGGACTTAAAAAAATCTCTCTCCACATTCACACTTTTCTTATGCACCTTTACTATATATAAAGAGGGTGGGAGTGGGTGGACTGTGTTTTACACACACATACACATGTATACAGACACATGTTTTTATCTATTTATAATTTTATTATAATAGTATCTGTAATGTCCTGAGCAATTTGGTAGAGATTAGGAGAGTTTATGACTAAAACATATTCTTCTTATTTATATGTCTGACATACCTACTATGAAAACAACAGGTCAAATTACTGGTGTAACTTCAGTGTTGTTAATGGAGTTATACGAGGGATAAGTTTTGGCCCCACAAGTTGTTCTCACATATGTTATGTAATTATCCTAACCAAATTAAATTTCAAACAACATTTTGCTTTCAGTGGAAATGTGAAACAATTGCCCTCAATGAGTTGCTGTACACTCACCCAGAATGACTCCCAGACATACAATGATGGCAGCTTCCAGATCCTTCTCTCATTTCTTTCCTACCCTCTCAAAAGAAAATGGGCAGGTACATCACAGAAAATAGTCATTTGGCCTCCCATTGTATGTTTTTTCCAACTGATTGACTCAAATGTCCCTTTATAGCCCATTTATCTTGTTGTGGCCATCTTTTAGATCACAGTGCTTTATGGTATACTTTGCTATCTCAATTAATCGTACACAGTTGATTATACATATACACATAGCTTACAGCAGACCTTCTGCTGCAGAGCAATTGCTAACTTATGGCCCTGCTTTTTTAGCCAACATTTATATGATTATGGAAAGAGTAGCGTAAACACAAGTATTTACTGTGGCAATTCCTGCATCACTAGATAGAAATACACATCTTCTCAGACTTGCACAATGCCTATTACAAGTACAGCATTTAACTTATATGAATTGCCAGTCCATAGAAACAGTAATATTCATGCTATCAATTTTATGACATTGCTTAAGGGAAAAAAAGTTGCCATATATCATTCCACCCAAAATACAAAGGTCAAATGATATTAATTAATGCAGCTACATAATCCACTGGAGCTAAATGGGTATTCTGAAATAGCTCCTTGATTGAGAACTAATGCCTCATTAATCTTAAACATATCAACCTGAGAACATCAGTAAAGTCAAACAGAATAATGACCGACATTACATCAAACACAACTTACCACTTGCAGCAATACGTTTGTATTTTAAAAACTCTTCAGAAATACCCTGTGACCTTACTACAACTAAATGGAATAGGGGGAGAAAGCTGCACATATGCTACACTTACACATACATACTTCATGTATATTGTGCAGAAAGGCATGCAATGCTTTTGTGTGTTTCTAGTTACATACTGTAACTGTGCAAGGAAGGAAAACCTGATGGATTTATACAAATACAAGGAGAGTACAACAAGATGCCCTTCTAGCTATCTATCAGCAAACCTATAGTTAGTTATCTTGTGTACAAGAAGGAAGAGAAGCAGACTGGCAACAAAGACACTAGTTCAACATCTTGGGAATGATGTGTAGTGCATTCATTTCAATTTAGAAAGGACAGCCCTCTTAGACCTATGAATGCATCTAGCAAGGTAGAAGAATAGCAACCAGGTACAGCAAAAATACTGCTTAGCCAGGATCTATATGTGTAGTGGCAGTAACAGAATGTTTATCTGTACCTGGCAGCAAATTAAGACATTCAGCTCTACAAAAGATTATTTAATTGCAGTTCTTTTACTTAAGCACGTTACTGTGAACAGAAATTACTTATTGACTACCTGTAGCAGGGCAGTTACCCTGCTCTGGCCCTGAAGGGGTTAAAACAGCCCTGGGAAAGGTCTGCTCTGGGGCGCCAATAAGGTAGGCTGATTGGGGAAGCAGCCACAGTTGGGACCACGCCCCAATCAGGCCACGGTTGGGCCTATAAAAGGGCTGTGAGGCAGCTGCTGAGAGAGTCTCTCTTTCTCTCTCTTGCTGGAAAGAGGAAGACTGGGCTGCCTGGGAGCTGAGAAGAGAACTGGGAATGGAGCAGGGCTGGGGGAAGGTAAAAGGAGCTGGGGAGCTCCAGCCTGAGAAACCCCCAGGCTGCAGGCCTTGCTGAAGGCCCAGAGCAGGTACTGGGGTTGCAGAGGGGCAGCCCTGGAATAGGCAGAGGCAGCTGTTGTAACCCCCTTTGCCAATGATGAGTGGTTTACAGACTGCAGTCTGCCCACTGAGCAGGGGCTAGATGGTGACTATCAGCCACTGAGGCAAGGCAGTTCCCCTGGGGCGGGAGAGACCCAGATTGTGGGTTACTGCTGGGGCAGAGGCCCTGGGCAAAGGGCACCGGAGTACGGGGGGGCCAACAGCAGGTGAGACATCAGCTGGCAGAGGATGCTCCAGAGCTGGAAAGAGCTAATTCCTTGGATAACCAGCAGGAGGCACTGTGCCAGTGAGTCGTCACCCTGCCACACTACTCCTCAACTTAGAACCATTTGGGGTACTTCAGCATATAGCAGGGGTGAGCAAACTATGGCCTGCAGGCCGGATCCGGCCTGTCAGCCATTCTAAGCCGGCCCTCAAGCTCCCGCTGGGGAGTGGGGTCTAGGGCTTGTCCTGATCGAGCGGGGAGCAGGTCGGCGGCCGTTCCACACGGTTCCCAGAAACAGCCGCCTGGCCCCGCTCTGGCGCTCCAGCCGGGAGCAGGGTCAGGGACTGCTCCATGCGACTCCTAGAAGCTGTGGCATGGCCCCCCTCTGACGCGCCAATGGGAGCTGCAGGGGCAGTGCCTGTGGACTGGGCAGCGTGCAGAGTCACCTGGCTGTGACTCCACATAGGAGCCAGAGAAGGGACATGCCACTGCTTCTGTGAACCTCTTGAGATAAGCGCCGCATGGAGCCTGCACCCCTGAGCCTCTCCTCATGCCCCAACCCCCTGCCCCAGCCCTGATCCCCCTCCCACCCTCTGAACCCCTTGATCCCAGCCTGGAGCATCCTCCTGAACCCCAAACCCCTGATCCCCCAGCCCCAACCTAGAACCTGCACTTCTTCCTGCACCCCACTCTCCTGCCCCAGCCTGGATCCCCCTCCTGTACCCTGAACTCCTCATTTCTGGCCCCACCCCAGAGCCTGCACCCCCAACCAGAGCCTGCACCCCAACCCCAATTTTCTGAGCATTCATGGCTCACCATACAATTTCTATTCCTAGATATGGCCCTCAGGCCAGAAAGTTTGCCTACCCCAGTATATACTGTATGTAGCCTTTTCACCCTGATCATAATCCAAACACCATTCGTGTCAATAGCAAGACTCATATTGACTGCAGTGGTTAGGGTCGGTTCTCTGAAAAGGCCTAAAGAGTTAGGAGGCAATTTCACAGCTTTAATGGTCAGCTTATATGCGATGCCAAATATTGAAAACAAATATTCATCTAATGGCTGCCAAACTGGTGACTAAACCAGAGACCTCTCTAATTGAAAGCATGAGTCTCAACAGCTTGAGCTAAAAAGCAGCTGACTGTACTTGGGGGCTAACAGATCACATAGTCTGTGGATCAGACACAAAGGTTGTGTCAATACACACTGACCAGTGGGCTATACTTGCACAAGGTATACTGATGTCCAGCTATGGCATAAACATTTTGCAAAAGACATGTCTCAGGACATTAGAGACACAAGGTGGCTGAGGCAATATCTTTTATTGGACCAACTTCTGTAGTGAGAGAGACAATTTTAGAGCTTACACAGAGCTCTTCTTCGGATCTGGGAGACTTACTGAGAGTGCCACAAATAAATACAAGATGGAACAGATCATTTAGCATAAGTAGTTAACCGATTTCAAGAGATCATTCAAGGTAAAGTCCGAAATGGCTACACCACCACTGTATACCTCAGGTCAGTCAGACACATCTGCTAAGTACTGCAGTTCAACATCTGCCCTCTTACCAGTTGTCAGAAGTAAAGACTGTAAACCACGTCACATTGGATTGCTTTTCTTTAGTCCATTATAACAGATATCCCATTAGGTCTTGCCTGATGATTCTCTTTCCTTCTGTTTCTCATGAACTTATATTGTAGCACAACATGGGTATACAACCAGAACCTTAATAAAATTAATGTTTTGCCATATGAAAATGCCTCTTCTTTCTAAGATGGCACTGGAAGAAGTGCAGTAAGTCTTTTTTGTGCCACTGCCTTCTGAGAAACTGCTTTCATGTCTTCTGTAGGGCCCTCTGCATTCCAAAGCAGAGCGCTCTGCAACAAGCAAAATTTAATAGAGCATGCAATTAAGTGATAACACATTAAGGTTTGTGTTTATTAGATTATGGGATCTATGCATTAATCTGAATGTGTAATTAGATGATACACCTGTGCAATCATCAAAGACCAGGCCTTCTCTCACCCCCACCTGAACCTGAGAATAATTTTTTAATGCATTAAGGCTGATACACACAAAAACATAATTCTTTTTTGTCTTTTATGTACACTTCCACCTTAAACTCCCCATATCCATCCCCACTTTACAAACAGTGTAACCCCTTACATACATACATAGATTAGATACTTTTATAGCTAACATGCAGTGTGGCGTTTTTTATTTTCTTCTCACAACTTGGAGTTGTACTTTCTCTCATGTACTACTGTACTTTGTATTCTGGCTTCAAAAGGAGCAGCAGAGAAGAGAAGGTGATCAGGGGCATGACCTAATGCCCATTAAAATTAACAGAAGTCTTTCCATTGACTTCTATGGTAATTGGGCCAGGCCCCAGGACTGCTAAATGATTGAAGACATGATGAAAAACTAATCAGAAATACGCAAGTTAATAGTTTGGTATCAAAATGAGAAGTAAATTATAACCATCCTGGAGGTGGCATAGACTTTTTTGTTCTAGTATCAGAGGGGTAGCCGTGTTAGCCTGAATCTGTAAAAAGCAACAGTGGGTCCTGTGGCACCTTTAAGACTAACAGAAGTATTGGGAGCATAAGCTTTCATGGGTAAGAACCTCACTTCTTCAGATACACTTACTTAGGATTACGAATATCATATATTACCTGCTCAGGCAGAGAATGTTTGCTGGCAGTGAAACCAAAGCACTTGCATATTTTCTAATATTAAATTGTCTAAATAATTGTTGAACACAGATGCAGGAGAAGACCATTGTAACTCCAAAGCACTTGCATCTGAAGAAGTGAGGTTCTGACCCACAAAAGTTTATGCTCCCAATACTTCTGTTAGTCTTAAAGGTGCCACAGGACCCTCTGTTGCTTTTGTTCTGGTCCCTCTTTTGGCTTGAACTTGTGCTGCTCTCCCTACTGTTTCTCATACTCTTTTGAATTGTGCAGAATATGAGGGCCTGTGAGATACAGAATATATTATTGCCTTTGTTGCACTGTAGGTAAGTGAGGAATATTATCAAGGGGTCAGGCATTGCTACTTAATTTGGAATACAGACACTCCCCGCGCTACGCAAACCTGCACTTACGGAAAAAGTTCTGTACGCTTTTTTTTTTTTTTTTTTTTGCTGTGTAATTGTTGGGTATACATCCCCAACTTACCCAAGGCAATCCGGAACGGAACGCTTGCGTAAGTCGGGGAGCGTCTGTACCAATTTACTGGATGATGTTCCACTAAATGGGAAAATACTAACAGCCCAACAAGAAAGGTTTTAAATATTTTGGCCAATTACTTCTGATTCTTACCTCATTTTCACTGGTTTATCAAAACCTTTATATATTGGGAAAAAAAAAAAGACCAAAAAGCTGTGTAACTAAAGGATCAAGAAGAAACGCCAATCTAATGGTATGAATTAATTCTGTATGTCTGCCAACTATGTTTTACGTGAGTAGCTGGTTTCAAAATTATTTCAGTCAGGACATCTCCTCTTTGATCTGAACATTCCAAAAAGTTTCAATAAGAAACTAAGAAGGCCCATACTGCGTCAGACCAATGGTCTGTCTAGCCCAGTATCCTATCTTCTGACAGTCACTAGTGCCAGATATGTATCAGAGAAAATGAACAGAACTGGGCAATTATCAAGTGATCCATCCCTTATTGCCCAGTCCCAGCTTCTGGCAGTCAGAGGTTTAGGGATACCCAGAGCATGAGGTTGCATCCCTGACCATCTTGGCTAAAGTCATTGAGGTGTTTATCCTCCAGGAACTTAGCTAATATTTTTTTAAACCTAGTTATGCTTTTGGCCTTCACAACCTCTCCTGGCAATGAATTCCACAGGTTGACTGTATTTTGTGTGAAGAAATACTTCCTTATGTTTGTTTTAAACCTGCTGCCTAATTTCATTGGGTGACTCCTGGCTCTTGTGTTATGTGAAGGGGTAAACAACACGTCCTTATTCACTTTCTCTGCACCATTCATCATTTTATACACCTCTATCATATCCCCCTTACTCATATCTTTTTTCTAAGATTAACAGTCCCAGTATTTTTAATATTTCCTCATATGGAAGCTGTTATATATCCGTAACTTTGGTTGTCATTCTTTGTACTTTTTCCAGTTTTAAATGTTTTTTGAGATTGGACAACCACAACTGCACACAATATTTAAGCTGTGGGCATACCATGGATTTATACAGTGATATTATGATATTTTGTCTTTTTAGGGCTCCCTTTCCTAACCGTTCCTAACACTGGTAGCTTTTTTGATGGCTGCTGCACATTGAACAGATGTTTTCAGAGAACTATCCACAATGACTCCAAGCTCTCTTTCTTGAGTGGTAACACCTAATTTAGACCCTATCATTTTGTATGTATAGTTGGGATTATGTTTTTTAATATGCGTTACTTGTATTTATCAACACTGAATTCCAACTGCCATTTGTTGCCCAGTTTTGTGAGATCCCTTTGTGACTCATCACAGTCGGCTTTGGACTTAACTCTTTTGAGTAATTTTGTATTATTTTCAAACTTTGCCACCTCATTGTTCACTTCCTTTTCCAGATCATTTATGAATAGGTTGACCAGCACTGGTCCTGGTTGAGATCCTTGGGGGACCCCACTATTTACCTCTCTCTACTCTGAAAACTGACTATTTATTTCTACCCTTCGTTGCCTGTCAAACAGTTACTGATAGATGAAAGAAACTTCCTCTTTATCCTGGGACTGCTTACTTTGCTTAAGAGCATTTGGTGAGGGACCTCAAAGGCTTTCTGAAAGTCCAAGTCCACAATATCCACTGGATCTCCCTTGTCCACATGTTGCTTGACTCCCTCAAGGAATTCTAATAGATTGATGAGGAATTATTTCCTTTTATACAAGCCATGTTCACTCTTCCCCCACATATCATGTTTATATATATGTCTGATAATTCTGTTCTTTACTATAGTTTCAACCAACCAATTTGCCTGGTACTGAAGTTGGTTTTAGCAGCCTATAATTGCCAAGATTGCCTCTGGAAGCTGCTTTTTTTTTTAAATATATATAATATATAATCACTATTATATTGGCTATCCTCCAGCCTTCTAGTACAGAGGTTAACTTAAGTGATAGCTTATATATCACAGTTGTTAGTTCTGAAATTTCATATTTGAGTTCCAATAGAACTCAATTTTAGTCTAAAAAACCACCAAGCTATTCTGTTGTTCAAGCAAGAAAGTCATGTTATCTGAGTGAATTTATTTTATACAGACTGTTTTCATTCCTTCCCTGAAGATCACGAATTGTTGTAGCAAGCAAGGATATGAGTGCATCAAGAGGTTTTAAGCAGCTTTTGATGCCAAAGGTGAGCTCACTGTTTACCTGGTCACCATAGAAACATGAGTGTTCTCTAGTGAGAGTGTCACGTATATCTCTATTTAACACTAATTTAATCTCCATTTAGCATTAAATAAAACTGCTGGAGTTTTATTTAATGGGGAATTGTGAAATTGCAGCAAAATAACTATTGGGTAAAAGATTAACCATGAGGAGGTACAGTGTTTTACAAGAGAAGAGACAAACTTCTGATACATCAGTGTAATACTGGTGTAATGCCATTGCTTCCACTGTAGTTAATCTTGGTTTACAATGGTGAAATATGAGACCCACAGACTCTGTAAAAGTTTTAGGAAAGGATAGATACTACTTTTTATCCTGCCTATGATAAATAGGCATTGGAGTTTCACATCAATGTGAGATGTGCTCAAAGTGGGTGCATGGAAAAAAAAGTCTGTCTTCAAAGACACTAGCCACATAATCACTGAGTTTTTGTCCACAAACTAGGTACTTGCACAGGGAATTACCAAATTTGTGCGTACAGACATGAATCACACGGGTGCTAGAACAATTTTTATAGTGGGGGTGCTTAGTCATTGAACCAAACTGCAAACCCTGTATATAATGGAATCCACTTCAAACCAGAGGGTGTGGCAGCACCCCTAGTTCCAGCGCCTTTGGTATCACAATTACTGAATGCACAACTTAGGAACACATATTGAAGTTCAAACTGCACATCTACCTTCTTTAAAAGACAAAACAACAAATTGATACTTAGGATTACGAATATCATATATTACCTGCTCAGGCAGAGAATGTTTGCTGGCAGTGAAACCAAAGCACTTGCATATTTTCTAATATTAAATTGTCTAAATAAGAAGACAATTGTAACTCCACACAACAGCACACTAGCAAGATTACGGGTCCCTCTTCCTATTCTGCTCTACCATGGATAAGGAAAATATTAATGAACATTCAAGGGTAAAGATATGCTGTATGTTTAAGAAATATAACACATTTCATGAATTTGGTTCATAACATTACTTATGCCTTTACGTATGTTTTATATCCAAGGAAAAAAGAGATGGGATTTTGCTGTTTGTAATATTTGATATGCAAAAATAAAAAGATTAACAGAAACAAATCCAATTTTATCTACATGTACATTTGATTCAGCCATACTCAAACACAGAAATATATTAAATATTAATTTCTAATTTTCTTGAGAGGTCAAGAAATAAAGGAATAATTTGGAAACTATCCTATGCCTACTTATCATAGCCAGGATAACGCATAGTATCTATCCTTTCCTAAAACTTTTACAGAGTCTGTGGGTCTGATTCTGATCTCATATTACACAATTGTAATAGAAATAAAAAGTTCATGTAATAAATATATTTTGTAATAAGTACTGGGAGTTACAGGATTTAGTCCAGAATGTGAAAATCCACAGAGTAGCCCTGTGGAATCCAATGAGAAGGTTTGAAGCATTGTTTGTAGCTCTGTGTTACATATTTATAAAATCACCAGGCACTGTAGTATCTTGGCTCAGTCCATGTACTCTAATATAGTGTTTTTAATTTTATTGTAGGAAAATTGAGCTGTACCAAAGAACAAGAACTTACTGCAAGGAGCCATGTAGAATTCCCTAATGCCTAACTTGGGGTGCCTCTGTGTATGTACACAGTGCAGAATCTGTTTAACTGTCTCCAAAGTAGGTTATTCAGAATTTTTAGTTCAACCCTCAACATTCAACTATTCATGTTTGTAACTGGTTTTAAGAGTTATTCTTAGAGTGAGAAATAATATCATGTGACTTGTGTCCAAGCAAAACTAGCCAACAAAGTCAGATTTTTGTATGTCAAATACAGTGACTTGCTACTGAACAATTGTTTGTGAATACATAGGATCTGTGCTATCCCCCAGGTTCTTAACAGTGCTTTGGAGTGTGGCAGACATCCTAAGGGATCCCACTCTTCCTCCAGGGTAGACCATGCAGTCTCAGAGCCTCCAAGGCTGAGTCTGTGGCTTCCGCATTCCTGCCTCACACTGTGTGTTCTGTCTAGTGAGTCCAACTGACAAACTCCTGTTCAGAGACTTGTACACACTTCAGAGACTCAGGCAAGAAATAAAGGATAAGACATAGTCCATCTGGCCAAGTCAGAGCAATCTGCCAGCCAAGCTGCTATGGAATCCATTTCAAGCTCTGTCTCTCTGTCCCTTTTCCAGTCCAAAGTGAACACTGTCTCCCTTCTGAGGGCAGCACTTATGCCTGCCACCTGCTACCTTTCTCTCTGTTCTGGAGTAGGGGCCTTGGTTGTGCGTCCCTGCTGAGAGGTAGGGAAAACCTCCTTCCCCTTGGTTATTGTTTGTTAGGTGTCAATGTCCTGGCCATTGGGAGTTTCCAGGTATCTCTTTCAGATTCTCCAGTGATATGGATAGGTTTTAGCAGGTTCCTGACCATTCCTTAATGACCCAGTCATTCCACCAGAGGCAGCAAAGTGACACACACCTTATTTCTTCTGCTCTGCCTCCAGAGAAGCCTTAACACTTTTGCTCCCCCTGGGTAGCAACGCAAAGTATAGAGAGGCACACATAGGATTAAAAAAAATTACAAAATATTCCCACTTCATCACAACAATCAAGTATGATTATAGGAGATTATTCAGAGTATATTTTTGAATAATGAATATGTTTGAGGAAAATATAAGTTGCTCATAGAAAATTCAAGAACAGCAACACAAGCAAAATTCATCAGTTACTCAATACTAATTATTTGCTCTTTCTACTTAGAACAGTAGTGCAGATTTTACATCTGGTAGGCCTATTCCTGTTTCCTTTGAATCAAGTGGAAATATTGCCATTAATTTCAATGGAATCAAGATTGAACCCAGGATGTTGTATGTTAGTTCTTCATTGTGATGCAACCTATGATAGATAGTTAGTGGCTTTTCAGGGCCCCCGCCATCATGGTACACTCCTATAACAGTTTTTCCTGTGAAGAAGAGTGTCACTGAATTAGACAGTGAACTAGGATTACTCCAGTGGAAACTAGGACCCAGGAGATTTCCTCCATCATCTCAGGAGAGAGGGACACTGGGACATGGATTAACTAAAGGTAGCTGCACTTTGCTGCTAACGAAGAGATCTCTAAAGAGAAGCTAGTCTCTAGGGGAAGGAGGGCTGCCAGGGGAATCAATTTTCTTTTCTCCAGGAACTTGGAGAATCTATTATGGCATTTCCTGGATATCAAATTCCATATGATGCATGTTATTTTGTTTGCTCTTTGGTTTATGTGTGTAGTCAGCCCAGACATATTGGGTGGCCTCAGGGTCGGAATTTTGACAGCTGGGTTCACTTTTGTTTCATTGATCTCTAAACCAAAGTTTAGAAATTCTAAATGAAAGTTCTCTAAGGAAGAGTAGTTTTTGTTTGTTTGTTTTTAAATTTTGTTTCAGAAGATTCTCTAGTAATTTCTATGTATACAGGTCAAGGGGGGAGGCTGAAATTAGGGCCCATTCACACCAAGATAACAACATATAGAACTTCAGTTTGTCATTAGGTGAGTCATTACTAGATTGCATTATTTTAATATAACACACTGATCATTGTATTGTTTTCTTTCATATTTGACATTTAAATGTTCTCCATTGATTTCTTGCATGATTCATACATTGTTATAAACCTGCCACTAGTTCTACTGAATTTTGAGACAGTAATAAGTTTTGGCTTATATCTTACCATGGAGAAATAATAATATAGTTTGGTCCAAGTTAATAAATGTAGCTTAATGAAAATAATAAAGAAAATAACAAAAGCAAAATCTATATGGACAGCATACAGTTTGGAAGAGAGAGTATATTTTGTGTATCCCTTCTACAGCATTTCTCAGCACAAAATGGCTATTGTCTCTTGACCACATGCAGAATTCTTAGAAGTGTCAACAGTGCAGTACCCAAAAAAACAAAGTGTCATGTCTATATATATATATATATATATACACACATGCACATACACTGTAGTGAGGATATAATGTGGGTGGCCTTAATTACCTGGACTCTGTGGACTTGATCCATTTTGAAAGATTCCAAGTTTTCAGCAGAGAAAGACTTAAACTGGGAAGTCCTGTTGTAATAATTAGGCCTACAAAAATACCCTAACTGAAAGATCAACTGGGAGAAGTGAGTAAAAGTTCATAAAATGTCACAATAACTGTGAGCAATTATCTCTGAGACCTCACAGAGGATGGGCAGAGTTCCAGGGGACTGGAGAAAAGCAAACAAATATCTATGTTTAAAAAAGGGAACAAAAAGGATCTGGGAAATTCTAGACCAGATAGCCTAAATTCGGTACCTAGAAAGATACTGGGACAAATCATTAAACAACCAATGTGTAACCACCAAGAGGATAATAGGGTTGTAAGGAATAATCAGCATCAATTTATCAAGAACAAATTATACCAAACCTAACTAATTTCCTTCTTTGAAAGGGTTACTGGCCTAGTGGACGGGGGAAGCTATAGATCTGATATTGATTTTAGTAAGGCTTTTGATGCAGTTCCACATGATATTCTCATAAGCAAACAATGGAAATGTTGTCAAGATGAAATTACTATAAGGTGTATGCACAACTGATTGAAAGATTGTATCTCAGAGAAATTATCAATGGTTCACTATCAGATTGGGTGAGGGGGACATACTAGTGGGGGTCTGTCCTGGGTCTGGTCCTATTTAATATTTTCATTAATGACTTGGACAATGGAGTGAATTTTTAGATGACAGCAAGCTGGGAGGGGCTGCAAGCACTTTGGGGGACAGGATTAGAATTCAAAGGGACTTTGACAAATTGGAGAATTGGTCTGAAATCCAGCAGATAAAATCCAGTAATGACAAGTAAATCAATGGTACACTCACACCTTGAATATTGCATGCAGTTCTGGTCGCCCCATCTCAAAAAATATATTAGAATTAGAAAAAGTACAGAGAAAGGTAACAAAAACGATTATAGGTATGGAACAGCTTCCATATAAGGAGAGATTAAAAAGACTGGGCCTGTTCATCTTAGAAAAAAATAGATGACTAAGGGGGGATATGACCGAGGAGTATAAAATCTTAAATGGTGTGGAGAAAGTGAATAAGGCAGTCTTGTTTACCCTTCACATAACACAGGAACCAGGAGTCACCCAATTAAATTAATAAGCAGCAGGTTTAAAACAAATAAAAGGAAGTAGTTCTTTATACAATGCACAATCAACTCGTGGAACTCGTTGCCAGGGGATGTTGTGAAGGCCAACATTATAATTGGTTTAAAAAAAGAATTAGATAAGTTCATGGAGGATAGATCCATCAACGGCTATTAGCCAAGGTGGTCAGGGAGGTAACCCCATGTTCTGCGTGTTCCTAAACCTCTAACTGCCAGATGCTGGGACTGGACAACAGGGGATGGATCATTTGATAATTGCCCTGTTCTATTCATTTTCTCTGAAAATCGTTTGGCAACGGCTACTGTTGGAACACTGGTGTAAAGAGGACTGGCATCAATTGTTCTCCATGTCCACTGAAGCTAGGACAAGAAGTAATTGACTTAATCTGCAGCAAGGGAGATTTAGATTAGATATTATGAAAGGCTTTCTAACTCTAAAGATAATTAAGCATTGCAATAGATATCAGAAACTGGGATGTGGGAGGTCATGCCTAGAGGTCAGAGCTGGCGTCAGAGGCTGGATGCCAGATTATCTGTGTGACAGTGCACCCCATAACGCTTTACGGAAATATGCTTATGAATGTATATATGATATAACTGGAATATGTTTTATGCTACATATGCCATGTAACATATCTCTGTTGAGGTTATGATCTACTGAATCTATTCATCCTATGTGTATGCATGTATCATTTTTGTGTTTGAAGTCATGAATGTTGGCTGTGAACTTGCTTGATTTTTCAGTAGCCTTAGTAAAGCATCTGGTCAGCTTCTTGAGAAAGGAATGTGCAAGTTAAGTGCCCAATCAAGAAGCACTTATTGGACAATGGATCTTGGAAGTCTCCAATCCACATAAGAAGTCTACTTGAGGACGTTCAAGGCAGCATGTGAACCATGGCTGCTACCTGTAAGTTCTGAGTCGTGCATGGAGATGTGACTTGCCCATGTGACTCCAAAACTCCATCTTGTAACTAAACTTTGCATAGGAGAGAGGAGGGGGCCTCCACCCACAAAAGAAAGTCTATTTAAACCCCTGAGAGGCCCCTCCATTTTGTCATCAGCTGGCTCAAGAGATAGCCTCTCCACCCACAAAGGATACCTGAAAGAAACTGGAACAAAGGGCAGTAACCACGGGGTGGAGTGAGTGATTGCTGGATCCAGACTAGAAGGAGACTAGTCTGTAAAAGGAAGCTTACTGGAACACCTCTGAGGGAAAGGTTTTATCTGTATTCAGTTTTCTTACTGTATTAGACAGAGCCTTGCGTGTTCTATTTTATTTTGCTTTTTAATTCACTTTGTTCTGTCTGTTACTACTTGGAACCACTTAAATCCTACTTTCTGTATTTAATAAAATCACTTTTTACTTAATACCTGAGGGGTAGGGCAAACAGCTGTGCATATCTCTCTATCAGTGTTAGAGAGGGCAAACAATTTATGAGTTTATAAAGGTTATACAGGGTAAAATGGATTTATTTGGGGTTTGGACCCCATTGGGAGTTGGGCATTTGAGTGTTCAAGACAGGGACACTTCTTAAGCTGCTTTCAATTAGGCCTACAGCTGTTAGGGGACATGGTTCAGACCTGGGTTTGGGTTTGCAGCAGGCTAGCGGGTCTGGCTCAAACCAGGCAGGGCCCTGAAGTCCCAAGCTGTCAGGGCAGGAAAGCAGGGGCAGAAGTAGTCTTGGCACATCAGTTGGCAGTTCCCAAGGGGGTTTCTGTGATCCAACCCCTCACAACCTGGAATGAGGCAAGGCAGTTACAAGACTGTGCTGGGTCCAGGGCAGGAGCAGGGCTGGGAACAAGGCAAGTGCAGGAGCTTGCAGCTAAGGGTGAATGCTTTGAGCAGCAAGCACCCTATTGCTGCTGATCCAAAGACCAGGTCTGCTGATCTCTTCAGCGAATGGGGTGATATGTCAATCAGGCAGCTCAGCTGGGGCACAGCTAGCCTTGTTTGACTGCCTGGGGGATAAGATAGCAGCTAAGCAGGTTCCTCATTCCTACGGGCTCTCATTCCTCACAATTGGCTTCCAAGGGAAGTTGTGGAATCTCCATTACTGGAGCTTTTTAAGAAGAGGTTAGAAAAACATTTGTCAGACATGGTCTAGGTTTACTTGGTCCTGCCACAGCACCAAGGAATGGACTAGATGACCTCTCAAGATCCCTTCCAGTCTGACATTTCTATGGTTCTTTAATAACCCATACCAGTAAGTATTGGGGAGAAAAGGTGCAAAAGGGAGACTAAAAGACTGAATTAGTCCAAACAACAAGGCCTACTGATATAAGTCAAGGACTATGGTAAAGTTACGGATATAAACAAGCTAAGTGTGGAACCAAAAATCAGTGGATCAGAATTGGCACATCAGAAATTAGACTTAGACAAAGTAATGAAGGGGATCACTCCCTTTATGGAATCCTTAAAAAAAGCAGACTTGGGGGGGGGGGGAATATTAACAGAGGCCAGCTGACTAAAAGATGGGAGAACAGGAAGACATAAGCCTCACCATTATGGCTGCCACCCCCACTGACTCCTGGGCCTTTTGTACTCTGTGTAACAGGACTCTGTTTTACAGGTCACGACTGTATATTTTGCAACACTGCTGTAAGCCTGTGACCAAAGTGTCAGTTAAAAGCAATTCCCTAAAAAGCCTGATGCTGGTACAGGTTGCTAAATCTCGGCATGGCTGATATAAGCACATGCTACTGTGGTGTTTCTCCAGCAGTGAGGCTGCAAGTTAGAGTGATGCCTGTTGAGAGAAGCTGCTTTTTCTATCTTTTCTCTCCCCTCTTGTGTGTGTTTTTCTTGTTTTGTCTACCAGAAAATGAGAATGGACTTAAACAGCAGCTGCAGCCCCAGCCCATCTCAACTAACTTTTTCTCTTTTCCCCACAAAAGAACAGTTATTACTATCTTTAATACCATACTAAAGACTGTCAAACAGGGTTTCTTCCTTTTAACAACTCTCATGAGCTAGAGGGAAAAGGAACAAGGGATACTGTTAATATGAGAGCCTAACTTACTACTTCACAATTAAAATGTTGCAACTATTTTTCCTTATTTTTCTGTATCTTTTAACTTTTTATTAAAGGATTGTAATGGTGTGTTTGCCATGGTACTAAGCAGACTGAGGTCTCTTACTTGGACCCCCGAATCTTGTTTAAAACTATTAGTGTTAGAGACTGAGAGGGTCCTGGTAACACCTTTGACTCTCTGGGCCTCTATATTCCATCAAAGTTAATGCAACAATAGATAACTAAACTTTCCTAAATGTTGGTTGTGCATGGATACAAGGTTTTTGTTTGGTCTCATCTCTACTTTTTAAGAAAATATTTTAGAGTGCCATCCCATGAGAAGTTGTTACAGCAATGACAGGAAACATTAATAAAATAAATACAATGTTATGCTTCGAGTAATGTAGCAGCAAAATGCCTGGCACTGAGGTGTATTGGTTTAACACAATATCAGAACCAGCTGTTGCTCTAACAATATGTTAGAAGGATGAAGTATTTAATAATGTATTACTCAGGTGTAGTATTGCATAGGAACAATGGAGATTCCATAAAGGCTAATAGTGAGAATACACAGTATACTATAAATTGATTTATCATGAACATTGCTAGATGGCACCAGCAAAGCAGAGTTCATAGTACTGTTAAAATTTATCTGCATAATTATTCTACATGATTTATTAAGAGCTAAATAGAAAAGAAAGGCACCTGTGTTTCTCTAACTTAAGTTACCTAAATGAGAAAAGAAAACTTTTGAAACTAATTTCTTTTACTTGCTTTTTCCTATGTTTCTACATCACTCAGTTCATGTATGTAAATAGTTATTATCACCAGGTGGACATTTCTGTGCATTTCAATTCTTAACAACATGTAGGGTTTTATTGGATAGAACTTCAGTAAGATTTTTCATTTTCATCTAATTTTTTTGCTGGGGGAAAAAATCATTTCCAGACCATCATTAGCTATATCTAATTAATGCAGTGGAAGAGGGGAAAATACAGATCAGTGAAATTACTTTCTCATTCAAATAATCATCAGCATGTACCAAAAGAAGTGATGGACGTGGTTTTGAGCATATTGAATTTTCTACTATAAATGCTGAAGAAGACGAAGCTACTAGTGCCTAACATATAATCATTGTTTGTTTTCTAGGCAGTATTTGAAAGATGTTTATATGACAGTCAAAATAATCTAATCTTGTAATTATACACAAACAGATGACATGGTGAAATAATCATATAAACAGACATAAAAATTTTACAAACTATTTGAAAGAAACTTGCCAACAACAGAAAATACATGAACTAGGTCCGAGTTCAGTTGGAGTAGAATTGAATTTGGCAAATACTGTGCACTTTATGAGTTTCAAACTGATACTTTTCCTTAAAGTTCTGAAACCAGAACAATGCTATTAGATAAAATGAGGTTCTTTAAATATTACTCCGCAGCTACAGCTTAGATTCAGCCTTCATTAATACCTACATACTAGCCAGCTACAATGCATGCTGTAATTAAATAGCTTAGGTAAAACTTGCTTACCATCTACAAAGGTGCATGCATTTGATGACACAGTCTGTTCCAGCAATTGAACATTGCAAAGTAAAAGTTCCTCATCATCTCACACTTTTAGCTGAATTGCAGGTCCAGAAGATATGGCAGTTAGTAAACACAGCTAGTCTGACTCTGTTCAAAATACCAGGCAAATTAAAGGTGGATGAGTATATTCAGAGCAGGCATTTAAAATGAATTTTAAATACAAAATCAACCTACTTACCAACCACCCAATAAATAATAAAATTCAAACAGTGACTCATCTGAATGTCAGCACATAGAGAACTCAGAGACATAGAATGAAATATAACTAAGCCCTGTTAAGTGCATGTCACACTAACAAAAAAACACTAATGAACGGTGCTAGTCTTTTCAATCAGAGAATGTCAGAAACAAAAACTCAGAACTCCAGAAAGAGAAACTGCCTTGAAAAGAACAAAAAGTTTAAGGGAATACTATATATAAATAAAGGCTTTTGTGGGATGTTTGAAATCATTTCACCATCTGTTACCACTATCCAAAGTCAGAGGAAAATGGGAGAAATCTTCTCCCAATGTACTACAGTACTCAAGGGAAGATAACACTTGGGAAGTGTAGTAATTATTTCCAAGATATATGTTTGTTACAAAAATACTCTCTATACCCAAAGTATATAGTGCAATGATTTAGGTGCTCTTCAAAAAGGAGTTTGCTTAAACTATAGCTTTGCTCTATCATAGCAACAAGGTATATATTTGGTGGAATTTCACATGCTTCACTGAACCCTCTCGCATATTTTCATTTAATTACTTTCCTTTCCCCTGCTTCATGCATGGGATGCAGGACAAGGAGAGAGGTTTAAATTTAATCAGGCTTTTTTGTCTTCTCCTTTTTGCCTTTTAAGTGCGGAGAGATGGACTGAAATAGATGTTAAAGGAGACTGAGATCCTTATGTAAAGACATTATACAGGAAGGATACAATCTCAATAAGTGCCTCGTACATTCTTGATTGGTTTTATTCCACAGGTGGCAAGCTGTCAAAACATGAAGAAAATTAAAAAATGTATGAACTGGACTTAAAATGTAATATAATAAATGAAATGTAATATTCTTACTTAATAGTTCTAGCTATAGAAAGTTCAAAGGCATAATGTATTGCAATTATAAAATGAAACGTTTTGTTCAAAGTGAAAACTTCCATTGGGATGCAAAAGTCTCTCTTGGACACTCTTTTTACCATTTCACTATTTTTAACCTAGGGAAACTCTAGAGAAAGTAATATATTCAATGCTCAAACCTATTTAGTTCACCAAATCAGGTTGTCAAGAAAATCTGATTTCATCTCAGTCTGATGAGGATGGTGTCATGAAAGACTAAATAGTCCCTAATGGTTTACTCTATTTAAAGTACAGAAAGTTCTTATAGCGTGTCCCAGGATATTTTTAACAATAGATTTTTACCACAAGTGCTTAAAAAAGAAAGTGTATATGTTTAAACCAAAGTCCATTCAATTCAATGGGAATTACTTCTATCGATGTTATGAAGAAACAATATCAGTGTCATGTAATCTGGGATCATAAATACTATTATGCACTAATGATAATTGAATGGTAATTTTATGGTTATTCTACAGGGCAGATTAGAAGTTGTTTGGGTGTATTAACTGTACATTTCCATTAGACTACCATGTTTAGATGTTTTGGTTTTGAGATAATTACAATATCCCTCTAACGTTTTTTAATCTTAAATTACTGATATGTATCTTTAATCTTAACTCCATTTTGATGTAGATTTTTTGTCTTGGAACTTCCTTGGTTTTCAAAAGTTATTTAAAGTTTTGTACATGAACACAAAACAAAATATTTTATGTAATCATAATAATTTGATACAATAATCATTAATAACTTAGTTTCATCACAACCTAATTTTTTCAATTATAACTTATGCACAAGATTTCAATGCATATTAAATAATATGGAAAATTTTCAGAATGTGTTATTCTGTTATTAAGATCATTCAGGACACAGAAGAGACTGAAGGATGATAAAACTTTTAAATGATCCATTTAAATTTCATTTTAATTAATTTTAAACTAATTAACAGATTCACTTGTAAATCCATACACTACTGATTCTGTACTCAGAGAATAAGTGCTGTAAGTTTTGGAGGCTATGCTGTGTTTTTCATACATGACAAAGAAATTGAATCCTGGCTTGTAGTGAAAAATGCAAATCAACCTTCTCTATGGAGCCACGACCAGTGACTTCATAATATGAGGGAAACACACATGGGTATCATATAGAGGTCACTCGACAAGAGAGAGACATGCCAAATAGTATATATGAATGGACCAGGCAACAATATTTTAGTCGTAACCTTTTTTTATTTTTTGCAGACAAATGCAGATTTGGGTCAACCAAAACATTTCACAAATTTCTGCTGCATTCATCTAACCATTTCAGTTGAAAAACAAAAACATTAAAAATAAAAATGTTTAATTAAGATATCAAAATGAAACATTTAGTTTTGTTTAGAATTTTACTTCAATATTATTTTTTAAAAAGAGGTTAAAAAACATAACAAAATAAAATGTTTCATTTCAGATCAAACAAAATATTTCCTTTGATCCACAAATTTTTTTTTCTTCAAAATTTGTTTGCTGAAAAAAAAATTTCAAGTTGAGCTGAAACGAACATTTAAAAAAAAATCATTTTGGCCAGTGAACCAAAAATCAGTAAATCAATGTCAGTTATTCACACAGCTTGACTCGCTACATCATCTGCAAACTAAAAGGTACTTTGGAGCAATGACTCAGACCATTTTAGTTATATGACATTGAATGTTGATGCCCATTAGGCTCAACTTGCAGAACAGTTCTCAGATTTCTTATGGAGCATAGTCTCCCAGTGCTACAGAAGACCTTGTATCCTTTTATTGAGATGTGGTCCCCTCAGTGTTGTGCTTCATTTTTTTTCTACTGTCATTCCAATTATTCTCCAGCTGTTTTGCCTCCTAAATTTCCTACACACTGTGAATAATTCAGGTAATTAAACTGCTAGAGTCACTGGCAGGTCTATGCTGGTGTCAAAGAAAGAAAAAGTTACAGAGCACAGGAGGCACAAACTGAGGCGTGTAAATTGGGGCTAGCAGAACCCCCCAAAAGTGGGCAATTGCTGATCAGGAACGGGATATGGCCATGTCTGCTGGAGGATGTGCTAATTCAACTCATCCCCTTGGCTGCTGGCTCTTCTATGTGGCACTGGCTGTGAACTACAGCTGCTTGTCCACCCCTAAGATGAATTTCTCCTACCCCAGAGTACAGCAGACTGCACTGATCATATGGAGATACAATTTTTACCAGCATTAATAACTCTGGCCCATAGTACTGTGTCAGATCAGAACCACACTTTCCACTGAAAAACCTTCATTTCTTTCCAACTTTATGGCGGGAGTATGATTCTTATTTATTTATTTTTAATATTTGCTTCAAGCCATTATTGCATTCTTGTAATCTTGTGTCCTTGCAAACTCAGCCTCCAGCTTTGGAAAATAAAAGTCAAATATCTGGATAATAGCGCTGTGTATGTCAAATCTAAGGTAAGAGAGACAGGGCGGGTGAGGTAATATCTTTTACTGGACTAACTTCTGTTAGTGAAAAGAGACAAGCTTTCATGCTTCCATAGAAGAGCTCTGTGTAAGCTTGAAAACTTATCTCTTTCATCAGCAGAAGTTGGTCCAATAAAAGATGTTATCTCAAACACCTTGTCTTTAATATCCTGGGACCAACACAGTTACAACACTGCAAATCTAACAAACACATTTAGCAGCTATTGTTATATACCTCCAAAGAGTTATTTTTCCATGTACTCTTCCTTTACCATGTTGAATCCTATAAAGGGTTGAGCACTTTGGTCCTGAGATCTAGCAAAGCATTTATGCACATAATTAAAAGTTAAACATGCTTAAGTACTTTGCTGACTGGAGTTACAATTTTCAGTACCATCCAGGATCAAGCCCACAGTGATGAGACTGGCAAAAAACTATCTCTGTATTTTCTCAGCAACTCTGAGGTTGCTAGAATGGTACTGACTGAATTCAAAATAGTGCTAAGATTCAGACTCACTTGGCAACAAACTGTGATTTGCCTGCAAGAGGCTGAAGGAGTAAATTAAAAAAAAAATTACTGCAGCCATTTATTGGATAGACCTGGCACAGAAGTGTATCTGCTGGCACTCTCTGAAGACTCAGGGCCCCTGAATCCACTCTCATGTACACCAATTTTACACTGGTAAAATGCAATTAATTTTGATTGAGATACTCCAGATTTACACTTATGCAAGTTAGAGAAGATCAAGTCCAAAATTACAACAAAATAGCTTTTGATAATGTTTCTTCAGTAGTGTAAAAAGTGTGGTATCAAATTCAACTACATACTATAAACTAAATGTAACATTCTGGGAACTGGTACTATTGTATATAATCTCAGAAATTCTGTTTAGCTTTTAAAGTTTATACCAGCACAGGCAAGCAAAACATTATACTGAGCAGTTTATAAAGAAAAAAACAAATCTCACTAGTCCAATGTGGATGTTGTAATCAATATATATTGTAGTGACCCTAACTCTACCACAAATACAATTGGATGTGGCTGTTCGCTATTTTGCTATTTTGCATTTAATTTAATTGATTTCACAAAAGCATTTAGAATTTTTTATCTAAAACTTTGACAAACTTTGGAAAGGTTTCTATGATACAAACTCAATTTATATTAATTAGCTAGAGATGGTGTGCAGGAACTCTTTTTTCAATACTAATTGATAATCGTCGCAGAATTCTGTTAGTACTATATTTCTATCCAGCTCCTTAGACTGTATAAAGAGAATCATTTGATGGAAGTGATTGGAATATAAAATCCACAGAAATATTTTCTAAATTCAACTTGTGAGATGACATTGTCCTTTGGATAACACTTTCCTATTAGACATCAACAAGAAGTCAGTGAATACATGCAAGGAGTGGGGGAAGATATGGATTAAAAAAGAAGCACTAGTAAAGCAAAGACCAAAATTATGTACTCCAATGGAATAGATGACTCCATAAATATTATATTAGATAATCAAATGCTAGAACCAGTCAGTCATTTTGAACACCTCAGCACAGCTTTCACAAATCATAATGACAACCCTGCTATACTGCAGAGAATATCTTTAACATGGATAGCATTTAGCAGGGAAAAAAATTGCTCACCAATTCAAAAAGATCCCAATGAGGTTAAGAAGGAAGCTTTACAACACATACATCATTCCCTTGCTGTTACTGGGAATTGGGTCAGTGATACAGAAAACTAGTTTTCACTTTAGTTGAAATTTTCAAGCTCTGATGTACACGCAGGGCCAAACTCTGTGGTCAGGGATACTCATGTAAATCAAGAGAAACTTGATGGTAGAAATGGAGTAATTTATGCCACTGTAGCTGTCAGCATAATCTAGACAGGAGAACTGGTAAATTAATGCAAATTTATCTGTAATTAAGGCATTCTCAATATAACTCTTCTGAAGCTTCAAATTAATATGCCTAAAGACCAGAAACTTGCAGCATTTTTCATTTCAGGAAATATCAGCCATTTAGTGTACCTCGCATTTGAGGGCAAGCTGTATGACTGATTCCTTTCAAGAAAACACTGGAAGTAATTCATATCTTCCTAGCTCAGGATTTTAAAATGAGTGTCTGTCACCCAAGCTAGATCAAGAAGATGAACACAAAACCGGTATAGCTTATAGTAAACATAATTCTGATAATTCTTTTACTGGTAGTTCTTACAAGTGGAATCTGTGCAGTGTCACTAAATGAAATGTGGAGAGAAAGGAAACAACCACTAACTGCTTCAGGTTAGTTTAAAAACAAACAAACAAACAAACAAAACCTCTTTCTTTTAGTGAGTGATTCCACAAGTGTCCATTATGGGGTTTCCTGCATCTTCCTCTGCTACTGGCCCCTTTTGGAAAGAGGATACCAGGTAAGACACACCACTAGTCTTATTTCAGTAAGGACATTTCCTATGTTCCCCATGTTGCTGGAGAAGGGATGCTCTCCACTTGTGGAGGAGCTCTGCCACCTCCTGTGCCAGCTTTCCTATTGCCCCTCCAGCTTAAGGGGATGGAACATGTTGGGGCATTTTGAGGGTGGGGCATGGGAGATGGA
The DNA here is from genome assembly GCF_013100865.1 of Trachemys scripta elegans. Taxonomy (NCBI): domain Eukaryota; kingdom Metazoa; phylum Chordata; order Testudines; family Emydidae; genus Trachemys; species Trachemys scripta. The sequence continues at coordinate 28,617,993 of NC_048307.1, forward strand.
GCAGAGTTCTGTCACCCCCGATTCTTCACTGGATTAGGTTCCCTGAGAGAGTTACAACCCAGGAGTCACAGTTGGCTCCGTGCTCTGTTCAGATGGAGTAGAGAATCAAGCTTTTCATTTTTAGAATTAAAATGAAGAAAATAAAATCATAGAAGAGAATAACTGCTTGCCTAGTGGATCAGTCTTGTAATTTATGAGTGTGAAATCATACCTTTGAATATAATTGGTATTTTTTTTTATTTCTTATGTATGATGTCATATACACTAAGAGGTGTTTTCTTCCCCCTATGGAGAAAGCCATGTATTATTAACAAGCACAGACCAAAGTAGACACACACTATAATCAGTGTGTAAAAATTGGGTTGAATGGCTGCCAATGGATAATTAAAAACATTTTAGCTGACCAAGCTTGCAATTTAAATTTATTTGAAGACATTCCCTTTCCATCTCCAAAGCAATTAATGCTTTCTTGGATGTAAACTGAACGAACACTAGAGTGCTTCTTCTCTGAGCTGCTAGAAGTTGTACTATTTTGGTGCTATTATATAATCCCTCTAATCATGATTGTAACAGGTTGGTGGGCTGTAAGACTCTATTGAGTCATCATGATGTCAAGTGACTGAAACCTGTATAAAGAGGCAAGGTACTTACTGTTGCATCATAATGCCAAGTTCATCTTGTAAATTAGAATGAATTAGCTAGATCAGGGATTGGAGTGTCCCTTTTTCAAAAGAGAAGAGGTGGGCCTAAAAGGAAGATACTAAAGCCACTAGGCTTTGAGAAGACTCAGATATATGTGGTGCTGTTGTTTCAGTTACCGGTGACAACAAACCCGTGGTAGGGGTAAATTTGGACTAATATTTCAGTGGGGCAAATTCTATCTCCTCTGCAACTCCCCTGTGCCATGCTGGTGGTGTATAATTGCCATAAAGATTATGCAATCAGCCAAGGGGAGAATTCCTCCATTTCTAGAGCAGAATAGGGCTACAGCATGCAGCTCTACATTGCCCCCTTGCAGCCTGAAGAGTGGAGGCAGAAATTGGTGTCTATGTAGCACTGGATGCTATGGAGATTCTAGGCTGCATGGGAAACCTAAATCCTGGCATTTCCTATGTTTTAAGTGGTCAACCATAATATTTTTAAATGAAATTTGTGTGTAATTCCTTAGGATTTTTTCTTTAAAAGGCCCACAGAGAAAACAAATTCCATCATATGGAAACATACTGACATACACATGGATCATTTTTAGGACTGGAACCTTTAGATCCACTTCAAGAACCTCTCCTGCTTGAACTAATGGAGCAATTGATAGCAGTAGGAGGTTGTCATACTCTTTAGACCAGTAGTAAAGGGGAATGAGAGAGAAAGTTTGCTAGTGAGTTTCACTAACAAACCTTTACTGAGCATGTGCCAACTGCCATTTTTCAGAGGCTTATGACTTGGCCAAATTTTGGCAGCTTTTTATGAGAATAGCAAAAGGTATATTCCTGATACAAAAACATGCCACATTTCAAGATCTTGCTCCAAAACACAGAGGTGCTACAGCCTTTAAATGAAATGGTTGTAAGAATTTGTTTTAACATGGGAAACACAACCCATTTCCCCTAGTCTTGTTCTTAGAAACAGATGAACCATTTTTGCTGAAATTTAAAAAAGCTTGAGGCAGACATGCAGCGTAGAAAATTTCAATCTAAACAGTTACATTTGGTAAAAGTTATAAGCAACTAAAAATATGGTCTTACAATGGAAAATGTAACTCTTGGCAATCCTACAAGCTCCACCTATAATAACTGTTAAATAATATTGCCTCTTTTAAAATGATGAAAGATGTATATTTGAATAATATTTTAAGTCAAGGTAGAGTGTTCATTAAATGAGATAATATTCCTCATTCTCCATTTGGACCAATCTGGCAGATTCTTTAATTCATGAGGATGCCAAATAAGGAAGCTTTTTAGAGGTAATTATGGAGGGTCCAGGTAGTAGTAGTGATGGAAATCAAACTTCCAATCAACAGACAGGGTCCAGAGAAACTTTACAGACTTTCACTGGGCTGTTATTCCAGCCCTTGGACCCAGGATTTGTGGCCAATGGATTTCATCCAAGTCAAGCCAGCAAAAACACACTCACCTGCATTCCTGCCTGCCCTTAAACTGCAATCATACTGACTTACATGGAGCCAGTTCCACCACATGTAAAGCGCATACAGTCCCTCAGCATATCTACCTTGTACTTTAGGCACAATGCATCCACAGCTATCCTGCTGCACATGAAAGCCCTGTGATTGTGGCTCGATTATACTCATAGGAACAAACAGTTATTAATTAGGGTAAGGGAAATATCAACAGCATACAATGTAATTATTTAGAGAAGGCAGATGCTGTAATCCAGTCTTCAGAGAAAAAAATGTTGATACTGGTGGAAATCAATGCATATGATAGCTGAAACTGCCAAGGTCAGCTTTTACAGATAAATGTCCTTCCTTGCTGTCAACTGATCCTCTAAAATATGATACCTCTGCTTGTCTCTCTTTTATGATCAAATGATTTTTTTTAAAATAGAAATCAGCTTTTCATGTCAGGAAATCATCTCTTTAACCAGGGCTGCTGACCATCTTCAAGAAATTCACTAAAATGGTGAGCAAGAATTTTATAAAGACAACCATTTTTTTCTGATGCTATTGAAAAAATAATGAGAATGGATGAACATAGTGCAAAAACACATAGAGTTTTTTGCATTTTTTTTTTTTTTGGCCAAATCTTGCGATTCTTTGATAAGAGTGATTGATCGAGTCTGGGTGAGTTTGTTTTAATATCTGTTGTGGACAGAAACTTGACTGAGACTCAATCAATCACCTTTAACAGGAAATCAGAACTAATGCACTAAAACAATATCTGTTATGCACTCAGTTCATCTATCATAATCCTCTTGTGCAACATTGCAGAGGAGATACAGTTTTGTGAATTGTGGAATGACAGGTCAGGGTGGACTCTATAGATCATTGCTGCTTAAAAAAAAAGAGGCACTTACATTTTGTGTATATGCTCTAGAAAGTGTCAGCAAAATTTTAAAATCATTGATACCACTGTCTCTGACCCCAAACTGCAGCTGCCTATCACCAGTTCAAAGATATTAAAACAAAGCAAAGGAAATGACATGATTTTGCTTAGGAGAGCTATCTGAAAGCTTGAAAGTCAAAAAGTCCTTCTCACATTAAATGAACTGCAAAATATGGGCCCAAAGCTGCACCCATTGAAATGAACAGCTAAACTTCCACAGAGTTCAAGGTGTGCCAGACTAGACACTACTAGATCTGCTTAAGCTGCATCGGGTTACACATTTTACACCTGATCTGTGCTTTGACCTCCTTTAGAATTTTTAATAACTTTAAATTCCTTGTAGCTAAGACTATTAAACCTCGGAGCATTTTCCACACTAAATAAAAAGTAGTCAGGTTGTTTCATCTATTACATCACATGTCATAGTTGCACCTGTGTATACAGGAAGACATGCACACAGCCCCAACATACATGAATGCATTTAGGGATTTGCATGTCTGAAATAGATGTGCCCATTTAAAATATCAGGACCTGAAGGATAAAATAGTTGCTTATTGGCAATAAGCCACTGGAATGGAAAGAAAAAAGAAGAGAGAAAATAAAACCCATAATCTTTACAGAACAATATGAAACATGTCCCCAAAATGTAGCTTGCCTTCCATTTAAATCTAGCATCTACCTATCCCTCATAATTCTGAACTCTGAGGGGGAGAGTGTAAGAGGCGCACAATGTGGCTAAGCGCCTAACTCTCATTGAGACCCTATGAAATTTAGGTGCCTCAGTGTCATGTGTGCTTTTGAAAATCTCCTTCTGAGTGCTTAACTAGACACTTATTATCTGCTTTTGGACAGAAAAAAAATCAAATGAATGGCAACCACTGATATATCGCAGTTCCTTTACCACAAAGCACATTTGTCTCTTAAATTAAAGTTTTCATGTATACTAAATAATGTATTTGGTAGTTATTAAATTGCTCTTTTTCACCCTCCACCCTGAAGAATGCCTATTATAAAAGGGAGTTCTTTAAGTCTGAAATAATTTTCAAATCAAATTACCTGCCTAAGACTCCCAAAGGTAGTGTGTGATGGAGTAACGTATAGAGTATGAAATAGAACTAAAAACTGGGTTTTGAGAAATGTTCAGTTATATGTTCCATTGCCTTGCAGGACACCAGAGGAACTCAACAGAAAGATCTTTATATAAGGACACCATGGAACCTGGATGAGCTTCAGGGATTTACAAGGTTACAGTTGCCTTGACAGGTTCAATACCACAGCAATCCTAAAGGAATAAAGAAGTGAAGAAAACACACTGTGTAGATAAGGTTACACCTAGTGCAGAAATGGACTTACTGTAGATTACTATGCTACTCATCACACCCAAAAGATAGCCTTTTGGTTAGTGGGCATGCAGAACTGAAACATGAATAGCGTTCCAATTATTAGAAATGAATAAACCAATGTTTATTCCAAGTGGAGCCCAAAGGCCTGCAAGTTAGAAGGATCACCAAAGAAGAACTAATAGTAAAAAAGGGAGGTACTTTTCCAGGGATAGATTATCCCTTCCTTTTTCCCCCACAGCAGAGGGGATGAAAACCAATGGAAGTGTCCTGATTTTGGTTTCTATACAGAGGGATTGATCATAAGTGGCATCATACTCTATTTCTTCAAGTCTCCAGAATCCCCTGTACATGATCTGCGTGTGTTTGGAGCTTTGTGACACACAGGGTAGTTGAAGGTGGCAGAGTTACAACATTATCACTCTCTATGCCATCCTGATCCTCCATATCCATGGGAATTTACCATGACCACAACACAATCCCTTAATTTTTCACCTCTTCATACATAATCCCATACTGAAGGGGGCTATACATAGCCAGTGAGGAGGACAGCTGAATCACTGCTGCCATTGGTGTGGTGGGGTCCACGGATAAACATAGTCAATAAGCTTCTGTGAAAAGCCTCAGACCTTTGTGGATGTCATTATGGGTTTCTGCTGTGAATTGTGGGGCATTTGTGAATTAGGGGAGCCATTTCCTTTTACTGTCTTTCCAAAGGTAAATTCTCCCTCCATGCCCTGATAACGTGATTCTAAAGAAACTCATGAAGTTTCCAGGCCCTTTCATTAGATTTTCCCATGTTGGGCATGATTGAGCCAGTGTATAATTTACTTTTAATTCTACTTTATTTATGCTAGTCAAATTGTGAGGGGTAGTTTAAGACTGGGATTAATTTTGCACTGTAGTGAAAATAGCTCCTTGATAATGATTTTTGTTTTCCATTTACCTGTCTTATGGACAACATTTTACCAACAGCCTATCAACTTTATTGATCCAAACATTCCAGGAAATAATTTGCTGTTGTGAATAGTCTTGGTTATTGTTTTGCATAAAATTGATTGATTAAGCAATATTAATGCACTTTGAAGCTTATGAACAGTGATAGATTTGGAAGCAAAGAATCTATTGGAGAGCTGAGAAATCTCACACGTCTTCACTTTGGCACTGCATTAGTCTAGCTCAAAAATGTGTTTCACAGTTATCTATAAAATATTATTACAAATTCAATTATTCATGTAAACATTGACAGCACTGGAAATTCAATTTCTATATTAATGCACTTAATAGACACAGCACAGGGAATGAGATATTCAGTTTCCTCACATTGCACCACCAATGTTCTATTTAGTTTATAACATTTGCCTTGTTATAAAATTCTAGGTGCCATACGTTATAGACTCCTTTAGAGTTACCACAGTAGTTGGAAGGAAAACTTTATGTCCACTTATTTCTTCTTCTGTGCTGAACACTGCCAGTAAGTGCCTATTGGGATGTTATTTCATGATGTGGACACCTCTCGCCACCGTGAATTAGAGTGAAGCCATCAATTAATTTCCTATAGTGCCGGCGAAAGCTATCAGAAGATAATATTACTATCTTAGGGTCAAAAACTGCACTGATTTACCCCCACACACTCCACACAAGTCTTTGGTGTGTTTAAATCAGGACAGAATTTGTCCCTCAAAGTAGAGTTAGAATCTGTTGCCTAGNGTGTGTTTAAATCAGGACAGAATTTGTCCCTCAAAGTAGAGTTAGAATCTGTTGCCTAGGTCTGAGAACCGACAATACGATAGTGAGAAGAAATTTTAATATCCAGGTCACAGGTTCTAACTGATTCCAGGGGCTAAATCCAGTCCTTAACATTAATATCATTGCACAGTATTTTTAATTGTATATGGCTGTAAACACTGCAATTCATCCTGTATTTGCTGTATGCAGTAATATCTTTCTGTACTGAAACTCTGTGTTATTTAGATGATGCAATGGAATATCCCAACAGCTTAATATTAAAGTAATGATTTCAGAGTGCTATTCTGTATTGTTTGTTACTAAATTACCTTTTCAACTTTAGCCTGGGTGAAAACCTGGCTCAGTTGAGATGTTTGATGGTCTCAGCCTAATGCCAAGTGGATATTCTTTCTCATCATAAATTGGCCAGACTGGCAGCAACAGAAGAAACACACTCCAATGGATGGTGAGCACTCTATTGTATAGACAGAGTTGCTTGGGAAGGTTACATGGCACCTAAATACAGCACGTCTCACTGAACAATCAAGCAGTCACTCCGTTTCTTTCACATTTAAGTTAAACAAATTCACACAAAACTGCTTGGAAAAAATATATACCTGGCTTACACAATAAAATGCTATTGCATATAATGATGCATCACATAATTGGTAAACTTTCACTGCAGAGCATTATAAGACCGAAAAGATAAAATATACTCTTCCTTCAAATGTCAACCTATAAATACAGCATGACATTAAAATACTGGTGCTCCTGTAATCAAAGCAAATGTAGGCCAAAAAGGAAATAAAACATTTACGGCACACAGAATGTTGGTGAGTAAGATTTTGAAGTCAATACCAGTAGTAAATTACATGAATCTCAAAATGAAAACCAGTATTTTTCTGCCTTCGGGGGAATTGAAGTATCATCCTTTTGCTACTGCTTATGAAATTAGAAGCACCTTAACTGAATTTGACTATTTTTCTAAATTAAAAACCTGGTTCAAAATGTGGTTTTACTCATGTCAGTATAACATTGTCTCTTGCCTCTTGCCTCCCATTCACATCTCCCTCCCCCACCCCATACATTATTTAGCATGTTATAGACCATCTGGAACTTGCACCTGAAATACCATAAACTTGACCTTCTGGGCATGCTGCAAAAAGCCATTTGTTTGACAGGGTTTGGGGAAAGGTTGAGGGTATGTTCCTGGGAGGGTTAAACAGGCTATTTTGTTATTTTGATTTATTGGCTGGCTGAGTTAATTCATTATTTGTATGTGACTTTTTTGATGCTGCATGGTCAAACATTTTTACTATAAGTCTAATTATTATAATGTCTAGAATTTTCTAAATTAGCATTTTTATTGTTATTTAAATCTAAATAACTAATCACTACCTTTGGACCTGACTCACTGGCCATTAAAGTTAATGTAAAGGCTCACTGATTGCAATGGATGCTGGATCTGGTCCTTTGTCAGTAAGTCAGCTTCCCACTTCCAAGACACCATTTACACTTCCTGTGTAGCATCGGCACAACTCCCTCCCTGAGGTTTGAATTAATTAACAAACAAAATGAACAACAAAACAATGGAAAGTCTAATCTAAACTATGTTCAGAGGCTTGGCTGGCCTGCAGGGCTCATTCACACAGTCTCAAATCTCTTAGGAGTTGATGGGCCTCAGTGCACCTTTGACAAGCTTAACACCTTCCCAGGTGGAGAGAATGATGGTCAGGTGACCCAATCAGACATGCAATAGATAAGGAAGAATTCTGGAAAGAGGTGTTGGTAGAGGTCTACAGGGAGTAAAAAGTAGGGTTACCATATTTAAAAAATAAAAAAAGAGGACACTCCACGGGCCCTGGCCCCGCCCCTTTCCCCACCCCCAGCCCCGCCCCAATTCTGCCCCTACTCCGCCCATTCCCCGCCCATTCCCCCAAAGTCCCCGCCCTAACTCCTCCTCCTCCCTCCCAGCCACGCGAAAAGGGCTGCCCAAGCGCTACCGGCTTCACGGTTTGCCGGGCAGCCGCCAAACCCTGCGCCCCTATCCGGTGCTTCCCCAGCACAGCTGGAGCCCGGGAGGGGAAGAGCCCAGCCGGGGGCGCAGGGTCTGGAGGCTGCCCGACAAACCCGTGAAGCCAGTAGCGCTCGGGCTTTGGGCAGCCCCTATGCCTCCGGACCCTGTGCCCCTGGCCTCGCACTTTCCCTCCCGGGCTCCAGCTGCTCTGCTCCTCCCCTGACTCTTCGGCTCTGTTTAAGAGCCGAGCTGCTCGAGCGCTCCGGCTTCAGCAGCTCCCTTGCCTCCGGACCGCAGCTGCTGGCCGGGCACTTCTCCTCCCTGGCTCCAGCTGCTCTGCTCCTCCCCTGACTCAGACTTCGACTCTGTTTAAGAGCCAAGCTGCCCGAGCCAGTGCTACCGGCTTCGGGCAGCCCCTGTGCCTCCGGACCCCAAGCTGCCGGCCGGGCACTTCCCTTCCCGGGCTCCAGCTGCTCTGCTCCGGCGGCTGGGGTCCGGAGGCACAGGGGCTGCCCGAAGCCGGTAGCACTGGCTCGGGCAGCTTGGCTCTTAAACAGAGCCGAAGTCTGAGTCAGGGGAGGAGCAGAGCAGCCGCGGGACAGGAAGTGCCCGTCCGGTATTTTTCCCGGATATGTTTGGCTTTTTGGCAATTCCCCCCGGACGGGGGTTTGATTGCCGAAAAACCGGACGTATGGTAACCCTACGTGACTGGTGCCCGGGGCCGGGGGCGCAGCTCCAGCCCCAGGGGGACGCGAATCCAGACAGTGCCGGCTCCACGCAACGCGCTGGTGTCCACACACACACACACACACACACCCAGGGCGCCCCCAAGCCCTGCACTGGCTGCCGAGCGGCGCCCAGAGACACCCCCCACCCAAAGGACAGGGGCCCGCGCCCTCCCTCCCCCGATGGCTTGCTGCCTCACAAGGGCAGGTTGGTCGCGTCGCAGGGGCCGCTGGGAGTTGTAGTTCTCGGCCGCTCCCCTCTCCCGGCTCTCCCTGGAGCATGAGGCCCGGCCGGACTACAGCCCCCAGCATGTCCTGGGCAGGAGCTGAGTGTCGCACCGAGATGATGTCACAGCAGGCGACCCTCACACACAGATTCGGAGATCCTAGCCTCCCTATTTCCCCGGACATGTCCGGCTTTTTGGCAATTCCCCCCGGACGGGGATTTGGGGACCAAAAAGCCGGACATGTCCTGGGAAATCCGGACGTATGGTAACCCTAGTAAAAAGACTCATGAAGGGGCCTGAGTTAGCAGGCAAGAAGGCCTTTGGAGGCGATAGAGAAGGTAAAACTGTAGGCAAGAAGTGCTGCAAGGCCAGGAAGACAGACCCTCAGGGAGAAGGACCTGTGCCCAGGTTGAGGCTGGAGTGAAAAATGAACTTTAAAGAGAGGACAGACTCAGGTGGATAGGGTCTAGACCCAGCTGAAACTGGGATGAAGACTTTGTAGGTTTGGGTTCTATTTTGAAAGTCTTTGAGCAGAACTTAATAAACTCTACCACAGAAAGGGAATGTTTTGAATATCTGTAGACTTTTTAAGGTGCCCTGAGCAAAAGAAAAAACAGAGGCAGGGAGCCACAGAACCATCCATGGCCAGCACAGAGCAACAAGAGGCAGCCAATCTTTTTAGAGATTCATAGTTCAGAGTTGCTATATAAATATCAAGTATTATTATTATTAATCTATACCTATTCATATACCTGGTGAACAGAAACCCCTCCCCAACAAAATCAAATTCAAGTAATTATACATAGGGTTGCAAAACTACTACTGATCTTCCTTTTCCTTACAACTTTCACTAGTTTAAAGGGCTAATTTTAGAACTTCTATATAACCCTGAAGGCAGGGATGAGGAGTTTGAATACGCAGAAACTGCTTTGTATTGTCAGGTCAAGAGCTCACAGGCATGCATGCACCCTATGGTGGAGCATCCATAGGGACATATACTCGACAAAGAACATCTATATAGCCTCGAAGGCAGGGATGAGGAGTTTGAATATGGTACAGAAGGAAATTAGATATCAATGAAGTATTAAAAGAGAAGTGTGTGTGTATGAGATCGGGGTGTGGGATATAGTCAGAGCAGCGGAATGAGAATGGAGAGTTTGGTTGTGACATTTTAAGCAGACTCACAGGGAGCAATGTAGGCCTACAATAACCTAGGTGCGAAATTTATGGACAAAGGTTTGGCAGGAGGAAGGGCTGGAGTCTGGAAAATGTAGAGGAATAAGTACTATGATTTCTTAACAGCTTGACTGTAAAAGACAGAGAGAAGTAGAGGACAACAATGGGTTGGACAATGGGATGGATAGAGTTTGAACATATGGAGCTTCCTGCTACTCTGTCAAGGAAGAATTGCAATTTCTTTCTGAGAGGGAGCAGTCTATGGAAACATGCACAAGGGGTGCAATCTACCAGCCCTGTGGATCCTGTAGAGAGGAATTTCCAGTCACATATAGGGTCAGCACCACTATGCTCTACCTCTGACCCTTCTCCCATTGCACTGTGGGTTTCACAGGTACTGTGCTGCAAGTGGCCGCACACTCTATCCCCTGCATAAACCCCTTTCCTCACAAGGAATGTATATAGCCAGAGAGTCTACGTTAATGCTGCTTCTAGATTTTGGCTATAACCTAGCTGGCATAGAGTACTGCACTCACTGCTGGCTGACTGGGAGCGAAGGAAAAGGTTTGGTAGACTTGAGCCTATTGTAGTTTTAAGCCAAACTTAATGTCATGCCATTAAATGTACTCATGCTTCTACTTTTAAGAAATAATTCAGTTCAACATCCTACCACTGTTTTTGATTTGCTGTCTAATAGGGAAAATTCCTGGTCCCTCTGTATAGCGCTGCATAGGGATACCAATCCACCAAGATATTGGTTATGGTATATAAGTGCAAATCATTTTAAGTGGCCATGGTTCAAAGCAACAAACATACTTGAACTCTAAGTACAGTAGAAACTTAAAAAGACTTTAGATATATGTTCCTGTCAGAGGCCATAAATGACCAAAGCTATCAGAGTCCAGAACAAAACATGCCTCTTTCTTTGGGCCACAAAACAGCCGAGCTCTAATGTTCAAAGGAAACAGAAAGATAGGATATGCTCATGTAACCTAGTATCTGCACAAAACTACTGGTCTCTGACATTCAAATTAATTTACTTAGTACAAGGGGGGGGAAGTTGCCACACAGAATCAGTATGATGAAGCACACCAAAATCCAATTTGTTGTACTGAAAAAGTAAATGATTCAGGGCTGCGCAGAGGATTCAGGGGGCCTGGGGCAAAGCAATTTTGGGGGCCCCTTCCATAAAAAAAGTTGCAATACTATAGAATATTATATTCTCGTGGGGGCCCCTATGGGGCCCGGGGCCTGGGGCAAATTGCCCCACTTGCCCACCCCTCTCCCCCCCGGGTGTCCCTGAAATGATTGCATGTTTATTGCTGAAATAGGTGAAGGTCGTATTTGCTAATATACCTTAGGAGTAGCTGTTTTTTTACTACATTTCGGGTACGTCTTCACTTACCAGAGGGTCCGGCGGCAGGCAATCGATGTTCTGAGATTGATCTCGGAAGTGCTCGCCGTCGACGCCGGTTCTCCAGCTCGGCGAGAGGAGTACGCAGCATCGACGGGGGAGCCTCTCTGCGGCGTCTGGACCCGCGGTAAGTTCGGATTAAGGTACTTCGAATTCAGCTACGTTATTAACGTAGCTGAATTTGCGTACCTTAGTCCGAAGTGGGGGGTTAGTGGGGACCAGGCCTTCTGAAGAAAAGAACTGCCTCCTCTGGCATAATATAGATTTTCCTTTCATCCATCAGAACTAAATATATTATTAATTACTGTACACAACTAAAAGTCAAACACACTGCATCCCTTCATTAATGTATTTGTCCTTACACACAATAAGTTGGCTGGTTCCAGTTCTTTGGCCAAACCCACTTCACCAAACTCATTTCAGTTACATCACTTCTCTACATAAATTCTCCTGTCTTCAGAAACATTTGTAAACAGAGTTCCAAGGAATGCTTTTACTCCCATTGCTAGCTTCCTGCCCTGATCATGGTTGGCACTAGGCACTACCATATTAAACGTGACAATGTTATATTATCATCATTAATCTAATCTAATTTATTTTCAGACATTCATTCTAGAGAAACTCCACCAAGGATGCATTTAGTCCTTAATTATATCCAGATCTAGAAATGCATTCATTTTTACACAAAGGCCCCTTTACACCAATCTGGCAGTGTAAAGCAGCCTTAAAGGGAATGTAATTTTTATTTCTGTCCACTCTAACATCCCTTTACATCACCAATGCAGTGTAAAGGGGCCTTCGATTCCTAGATTCTAAGGCCAGAGTGGACTACTGTGATCATCTAGTCCAGGGGTGGCCAACCTGAGCCTGAGAAGGAGCCAGCATTTACCAATGTACATCGCCAAGAAGCCACAGTAATACGTCAGCAGCCCCCATCAGCTCCCCCACCCACCGGCAGCCCCTCCAATCAGCACCTCCTGCTCCTTCCCCGCACCTCCCGATCAGCTGTTTCATGGCGTGCAGGAGGCTCGGGGGAGGGGAGAGGGAAGGAGCAAGGGCATGTCAGGCTCAGGGGCGTGGGTGGGAAGGGGTGGAGTGGGAGCAGGGCCTTTGACAGAGAAGTGAGCAACCCCGGCACATTGGAAAGTTGGTGCCTGTAGCTCCAGCCCCAGAGTCGGTGCCTATACAAGGAGGCGCATATTAACTTCTGAAGAGCCGCATTTGGCTCTGGAGACACAGGTTGGCCACCCCTGATCTAGTCTGACCTCATGTGCAACACAGGCCATAGGAGTGCCCTGCATTCAGTCCTAGTTTAAATGAGAATGAGGATCCCTATTGCTAAATATAGAGAGTGCATATCTATAGGCCAGAAATCCATGTCAACTCTTTCAGTGAGCGAGCCATAATCTTTAGACTCTAAATTCTGTGGGAGGAGGGACTGGCTACTGATTATAGAGGGTCTAGCACACTGAGGCCCTGATCATGGTTGGCACTACGCACTACCATATTAAATGTGACAATGTTATATTATTATTAATTATTATTATTAGCAATGAAGAATACCTCTGTCTTAAGGACGTGCTTCTTTAGCATACCCCTTGTGGCCTGTCATGGCCCAACAGGCACGTTGCACTCAGTGCCCCTTGTTTTTTTTTTTTTTTTCAGACAATTACCCAGACTAGATGAGGTCAACCCCTCTTTGCTGGGTGTGGTATATTCACTCATTCTATTGAAGGTAATTTACTCATTTAGCCACTCGTGTTCACACTCACTCTGGGTCCACATGAGAGTCCTGGTCAGTTTCCTCCCCTCTTCAGGAGGTCCCAGTCCTCCTCCCGGAGCTGGGTTGTACTTCAGACAGTCCGTTTGACCCTCTCCTTAAGGCAACAGCCTCCTAGCTCAGCTCTTGGAGTTATACCTTAGGCCAGCTGTAGAGACTCCAGCAGCTACTCCTCCAACTGGTCCTTTTCCCAATCAGTCCTTCCACCCTCAAGCTGGGAGGGTTACGTAGGTAGACTTCCCCTGCTGCTGTCTTACCCCTGCTAACTTAGAATCCTGCATGAGCCTTCTTATTCCTAGCAGCATCCCTGTATCTACCTGCTATGAAGGAGGCAGCCAGTATCTATGCTGGCCACTTCTCCCAGCTCATCAGCTCATTCCTTAATTATCAGATGGGTGAGAAGGGCACTCTGCCCAACTCTCTTTGCAAGGCTCCAGGTCACAGGCCCTTAAAGATACAGTAACAGAATTCTTTCAAAATGATACTTCTCCTGAGACCCCTTTCCTGTCTCCCCATGTCTCCACAGGCTTTGTGTATCAGACCACCTCAAATACTTAAAGGTCCATGCCATCTGATTGTGAGGACTGACCAGTAGGCAGTACTATCCGTAAGGCGGACACTCTCCCAGAGAATGAAATTCATCTGTGCAGAGGGCAAGCCCAAGACCAATCTACAACTTGGGCTTTTAGGACCTCATCCAATGCTCACTGGAGTGGAAGTCACAGGACTAAATGGATCTAAAGTGGTGCTAGCCCTCTACACATGCATATATTTCACCTTTACAGGAACAATCTGATCTGAAATTCTGGCCTGCAGATGTGCATCTTAACAATTTGCTTCAAATCTGAACATAGTTATGTGTGTTTATTATTTTCCTTCTTTCTCACTCGCAAAAAGAAAATGCAAATTTTATGACCCCATTGCAAAATGTATATTAGTTATGTGAAAAATTCAGATACATAGATCATCAGTTTAAGATAATTAATTATGCACCTAGTGGAGACTAGATTTTGAAACCATTCCCACTTATCACATAAATCAGTATTTGGATGATATTAAAAAAAAGTGTTCTGAGCCATTTCACTCTAAAAGTTAAGTATTTTTTTTTAACTGGAGCCATATTAATTATGCTCCTTCTGATGTATTCCTGTCTATAATTTAATTATGCATATAGGACTCATGCTATGCATAGTAAATTTTTTCTGAAAATATGTGATAAAAAGCACTCTGTTTTTAGAGACAGCCATTTTAAGGTTTTTTTAACGGGTAATATAATAAAAAACAACTATGTAACAATGTAATTTTTTAATAAAAGAATCTTTTGTTTTCATTATATGAACATAAAATTTGTACCTAAATAAACAAGCTATTTTACAATTGTATAACTTTAGTAAGGATAAATAAACTTTTTTCTGGTCCATTTTTTCCCTTTTGTGAGTGATTGCATGGCTGACCATATCATAGGTTGGGGGTTTCAAAGGAGTCTAGGGCCTGGTCTACACTTTAAAGTTTTACTGGTATAATTATTTTGATTAGAGGTGTTTTTTTTACTGACATAGTTATACCAGTAAAAGCCCTTCTGTGGATGGTATAAAGGTGACTTATATCTGTATAGTTTTTTCCCATTCCATAAAGCATCTTTTACAGATATAACTGCATCTCCACTAGGCAGCTGTCCTGCTTAAACTATGTCAGCACAGCTAAAGCAGTACAACTTTCAAATGAGACATGCTCTAAGGAAGAAGGCACCTAGCTCCCCTGACTGAAATCAAGGCAATGTGGTTGCCTAACCACCTTATGAGCCTTTGAAAATTTCAGAGTTCAGAATTATATTTACACAAGTGAATCTCAGTCCACACAGCGCCTTCTTCCAGCCTCATAGCTACATTCTTACAGATGGCAATGTCAGCACATGTGGTGTTTGTTTGCAGAGTGGAGATAGAACCCTGTTAAAAAGGAGGTTATTAATATGTGGCAACTTTTTGTTTCTAAATATCCAATTTAAATCTCTTGAATTAAAAGATTTTCCTTTGAAGAATGATTTTTTATCCAGGGTCGTGCTATCATATGAGACCTCATACCATCTTCTAGCCCTAGTTGTGTAATTCACTTATTTGCCCTAAGGTTACATTTTCAAGGTCGGTCCACGGAGCTACTGCGTTGTTTGGCAGGATTTACATAGCTGAATCTCTGCATACCCTTTTGAAAACGTAACCCGTTAATTTCTAAGAAAGCCTGCAATCCCTTCAGTCTGTTGGTTGATTGGTATGGTGGCAATATGTGGCACCAAAACCAAATGTTTCTGATTTTAAAATATAACTAAAAAATTTTTTATTTGATTAATAGGGAGATTAATTGGTAGAGGCCAAGGCCCACATTTTAGAAAGTCAGATCCTGATCTGAGTACTTCCATTTTTGACTGAAAAACATCTGAAAGGGGCCTTAAACATTTATAAAGTTAGCTGCTTCCACGAACTTCTATTACCTATACAAATTGATGTACCCACCATAACAGGAAAGAGGTTTTTAGCCTGAATGCTCTAACCTCTGAATAATACTTTGGTATTGCAACTACTTTTAAGGCTGTTATTTTTGGAAGCAACATCTGAATAACTTAAGTAAGTATGGTATTGGCTAGAATTATACTGATACTACTCTGCAATCATTTTCTCTTTGTGGAGGTGGAGTTTAGATGAGAGAAGCAGTGACCAGGTCATTCATCTCTAAAGTACACCATTTATTTGGATATTATTATTATATTTAAAGAGGTTACTGCTTTTAAAACACAGGCCACTGGTGAGAGGACTGATGGCAGAGGCATGTTGCTATTGAGCTAAGCAGTAACAATTTGTTACGTTGCCCAGTGCTATACAGTTTTTTTAATCTGAACTACTGCTAGACATCCAGATGTTTGATTGACATTTTTCAAACATTTGTTTCAAATTAAATAATAATAATTATCAGAACGTCTTAAATGAATATAGGGAGTTAACTTTACTTAGTTTAAACATGTAAAAACACACAGAGAAAAGATAAGGAGATTGGTAGGAATACTGTTATATTTACCATCTAGCAGTAATGTACTTAGTGTTTCTATCAGATCAGGTGGCCTGTTCATTAGCACAGGGACATGCTATTTCCTTCTCTGTCACATAACTTTTCTGTGCCTCTATATATCCATTTATAAAATGAGTAGAAGAAAATAGGCCACAAGTATGTTTCAATCTGTGAAAAGCATATTGGGATCCTGCAATCAAAGATGCCAAACAGACATGCTTCAAATCATTATGATTTTTGCATATTTTCCATTACTGAAACTTATTAAACACCATTTACATTACAAAATGCTAAATATATATGTATAGCAGGACTTGATCTGGTCTTGAATTTAAAATTACCTGAATAAGGTGGGTGACAAAGGCCTCTCTTGGACATTTGAGTATATATTAAACTAAATTAAAATTTTAATAATATTCAACCTTTTGTTCCTATGAAGCGTATTTCTGCACAGGCTAATAACATCCATAAAGACTAACAGCTTTCTCAACCTTTTGTGACTTTGTAGCTGAGCTATTAGCCAAGTGTTGTCCACAGGTTCTGAAACATGTATATATATATATATATATATATATATATATATATATATATATATATAAAATTAATTTATTTATATTCTCAGCTGGACCAAGAGCAGGGTTGGCATTTCAAATGTGCCATGCTGAATTCTGTGTCCTGCATATATTTCAGAAGCATCTGAAAAGAACATTTTATAACATTTGCAGAATAAAAGCTAAAATAATAACATCTCAAAATTGAATGCAAAATACAATATTTCACCTGCATATATAATTTCCAATTCTTTTTTCGTATTTTAGTGTTGAGTTTCACTGACTAGGAGATATCCTGAATGTGATGCCAAAGAAAGAGTCACTATCATTAAAAACCTTTAGCAACAATACAAATGTACTTTTTAATTTCAGGGCCTAATAAGAAGCAAACTGAAGTCAAGGGAAAGACTCCCATTGACTTTAATGGGCTTTGGATCAGGCCTTTTCACTGGTAGTTTGTTAAATTTCTCCGCGCCACGCATGACTATAATAAATGTCTGGGCTTTGACTTCAATCTTAAGCACCAATCCAGCACTTATTAGCTTTATGCATTGCGAATAGTTCCACTGGAGTGAAACACCTGTATGTTTTTGCAGGATCCCGGACATAGTTGCTTTTTACCTGATGCACAAATACGCATGTCTGATATGAGAAAAACTTCATGGACTTTTACAGGTGTTAATTGCATTGACAGTACTGAGACTGTACCAGGTGTAAGCCTGTGCAAAGTTCAGTCCAATTGCTGTGACAGAGAACTGTGTAAATCAATGGTCCCTTGGTTGCTGAGAATTTCCTAGTATCCTCTTAAAAGTTATCCATAGTCTCATCTGATGTGGATGCAGCTCTGACTGCCTGGTAGAATTACCATCATGTTTTGGCCAACAGTAAAGTCTGTGCAAATAGACTCATGGACACAGAAGGTGGAATTTTGAAAAGTCAATGGGACTTGTACTCCTAAATCACTTAGGAACTTTGAAAATCTCATTCCACGTGATACATTTGAAGAATGCAGTGGAGTCTTTGTGCTACCACAAAATAAAATATCTGTCCCCCACCCCTACCATTTGATGTTCTAATGTTTAGAATTCTTTCATATGGAGATAATCTTACTATTCCAAACCTTACTTTATAAAACCTTAATTGCTCCTGAAGAACTGAGTCTTAAAATTCCACATGTGGCTTGCTTACTAGGTCACTATCCATTAAATAACTGGCAGTATTAGATCATTTTATTTAGAATATCTAAAGCGTGAGGACAATTGCATGGTCACGTGTATACTGAATGCACCTTTTTAAAAAAAAATCATATTTGCTTTTGGATTGTATTGGTGAGAAACTGTTAATGTTCTCTATATGGCTTTGTTTGTTCGTTCCCTTTCTCCTCCTCCCTTTAGATAATATCCAAATAAGAAAAACTTGTAAAGCTGTCCTTTATAAGGATTTTTAACTCTTTTAGATACCTCACTCTTTGGAGTTGTCCTAGATCAATACCACTGAAAGACAGCAACTGTCCCTTCACACTGGAGAGAATTCAGACTTCAGAGTGCTTTAAATTGCATTCCCTTAGGACTTGTATTCTGGCTTCCGAGATAAGTGTTGTTGGTACTTAGGTAGGGCTGGTCAAACAGTTTCTGTGGAAAATGTTTTTTGATGGAAAACTGGGATTTCAATAACAATTTTTTTCATGAATATGTCTGTTTTCTTTTGAAAAATTGATTTTTCATCTAAATCAAATGCTGAAAAAAAATTGTTCAAAAATGTAAATATTTTGATTTAGCTATTTTGATCCTGTTGGTATGCCTCACAGGAGTTGTGGTTCACTTTCCTTGGGTCCCATTCTCTTCTATAGGTTCAAGAGCAAGATTACCTCTCCCATGAGGCACCATGGCAAGGGACTCATGAGGGAATGCCATGGTGCATCGTGGGAGATGGTAAACCAGCCTACAGAGGAGAATAGGAGCATAAGGCACCCCAGCAGCATTTCCAAATCAAAATAATTTGTTTTTTGGTCAAAAAAAAATAATTTTTGATTTTCATCAAAATTTTCCACAGGAAAAAGCCAATTTCCCAACCAGCTCTGTACCTGGGTCTACTCAGCCCAATCATAGTAAGTGCTAGTTAGCACATCTATTGGCATTTTTAACTGAGAGGCCAAGGACTGAATGAGCTTTTTGGCTGACCTATCTGAGTGTCCTAGCGGCAATCCTAACAAATCTGGAGCAAGGCCCTTGGTAGGGCAATCCACTGTATTTGTGATACTGCTGCTTTGGCTTACGGTGGCTTACTGAGCATGTAGATGAATAAACAAATTCAATTTCTGATACAGACAACCTGGCATCTTTTGCAAAACATCACATTTACTTTTAAAAATAACAATGGAAGCTAATTAGACAGGCTGTATTGAGCCAATGCTTCCAGAATAAGTATCACATGGTTTTGTTTTCCCCAAACAACTGAAATTTCTATAGTTTCTACTTCCAGTCGTCTGATCTTCTTCCACACTCACCCTCCTTCCCCTGTTTTAATACTTCCATATAAAACTTAGCTAGGGGTAGTAGCTGCTTCAAACTAATGCAAAGAGCAGAGTACGACTTTGCATTCCTATCAAGAAATTAATGATATATTAAAGCACTTTTTAATTAGACCACTGTGGTGTGTGGTTCACTCAGAGTTAAAGGAAGATTATCGACTCTACAGCTAAGTTATGAGAACTGATGAGGTCTTACTGCGTGGAGAAACTCTCCTTAGTGCAACAAAACAATGAAGTTTTAGGACTCACCTATTTTGAAGAGAATGAATTATTTGAATTAAGGACTATTTTATAAGATAAAACTTGAAGAGATATCTAATAAGAAGGCAAACTCTCATTTAAATAACAATGTATTTTAAAAGACCAACATCTTCAAACATAGAGGCCTAAAGTTAGGCACCTAAATAACTTTTATTGCTCTTGACATGGCGGCAAATTAGGATAGACACAGGGATGGATTTAAACTTGAGAAGGGGAGGGAGGGGGGACACTACCTCTTCTGTCAGCACTGTAGCTTGAATGGTCCCTTAGAATATGTGCTAACTACTTATGCTAAACAATCTGCTCCACCTTGCATTTAGCTGTGACTCTCCGAGTACCTTTTCCCAGACCTCAAAAAGAGCTCTGTGTGGCTTGAAATCTTGTCCCTCTCACCAGCAGAAGTTGTCACCCAACTTGTCTCTTTCTAACTCATACTCTCACATAACAGATATTTAAAGTGGTTTCAGTAAGGGCGTTACTGGGCTTCCACCATATAAACCATAACTCGGGGTAGACTCCCCATAGCCTATCCCTAGGACTCAGCTCGTTCATCCTACCAGCACCTCCCTTGTGAGCGGATCAGAGGGTGCTAATGGGGGAGATCTCAGCCTGAGAAGGCCATCAAATCCCCCTCTATCCCCTGAGCACAAGGCCCATCAGCAAATCGCAGGTCTTATTTCTGGGAGACATTCCTTTTAGCCTTTGACCACATTGGAAACCAGCTGCAAGATGCGATGAACTAATATTCTTAGCAAGTCCTAACACTAATTACTGAATCCTTTTTGTATTTAATTTAACCGATCCTCCAGAATGCTGAGAAAAAGTCAAAAAGCTCTCTAGGTCTCTGCCAATTTGGTCCCTACATGATGAAATAATTTATTCCTGACCCTAAACCAGGCGATTGGTCAGATTGTCAGCATCCGCAAAACACAGTTCTGAAGCAAGGGCAATCAGTTCCCTTCCTGCCACAGCTCGCCAATGGGTGGCTAGAGACTCTGGAGGGGATGTGCTACACCTGCATCCCCCACCATGCGTGCTCCTCCCCCTGTTCAATTCCCCCATTGAGGAAGGTGGTGGGATTTTCCTAGCTATTAACCATTCCCAGCTCATTTTCCTAATTACAGATTTAGGAGTAAAATTCTCAAAAGTGCCTATCTGTCATAGGAACTGCTGAAAGTCAGTGGGACCTAAGCTCTTAAATCACTCAGGCACTTATGAAAATTGTATCCTTAAGTGCCTCGTTTTAGACATCAACAGTTAAAAATTTTGACCAAAGTTTTGCACCCAGATCTTGACCTGGCATAAATTGGTATAGCTCCATTGAAAAATCAATAGAACGATGTTGATTTACACCAGTTGAAGATATGGCCCTGAGAGTTCAATATATTTGACAGGGCATTTCATTTTATTATTATTATTATAAAAATAATCAATAATCACTTCTTTTTTTGATAACAAGCATGGGCAAGTGGAAAATAGCATGCTTTAATAAACAGCAAACAAAAGCAATACTTAGAACTTAAATAGCATTTTCGTCCAAGTATATGTACATTTTATTAATAATAGATTTATTTTGAACAAAGGGTTTTCAATATATCACAGGGTCTAAACATTGAAATGAAAAAAGATTTGATGTATAAATTTGTGCAGCACTTCATTTGGAAAACTTCTGCTTTCCTTGCAAAATTAAAAGGAAACAAACAAAATGCTCATTGAAACCTAATACGCGAATTATGGCCAGATTTTTAAAGGTGCTTATGCTTCAATGGGAGTTAGGTGCCTAGGTGCTTTTGAAAATCCCACTAAGCACCAACCTGCATCTGTAGGTGCCTAGCTACCTGCTAAAAATCTGCCCCTAACTGCTTAACAGAAAACAAAGAGGAAAAGTATAACAGGCTGGCAGACTTTTAGACCCAATATAGGAATGCAAGGCTCTTTAGTAGAGTCACCCTAGGTTCAGGTGTTTATATCCTGCATTAAGATACACAGTAGTTACTGCTCAGTCATGGTTGGGAATAGATCCAATTAGTTTTGAGCAGATAATAAAGGGAATGGGAGTCTCTCCTTGGGCTACAGCGCTAGGATAGAGGAGGTCCTTGAGGGAAACCTTAGGCCTCTCTACACTACAAAGTTCAACTGATGCAAGTTACATCAGGATATCATTGCTGAAGTCTGTACATCACTTGGTTGCATACACTTGGCTGCTTGCATGAGCATGCTTGTGCCTCACCAGGAGCACTTGCTTCAATGTAAGTGCAGTGCACTATGGGTAGGTATCCAGTGTCCATCCAGTGCCTTTTGGGACATTTTTGCAGTGCTTTGTGAGATATTAATGACTCACCCAGGGATTTCTGGGAGCAAAGGTTCCCACCAAGTTCCCACCAAGCCACTTTCTACATCCCATAATATATTCCACATGCCATAATTTTTGCACCATTTAAAAAAATTCTCACAGTACAGCGCGATTCCATCTCTGCCTTCTCTCTGACATAAGCGTGGAGCCTTCAGAGCTCAGCACAGTCCACATGTGCATTGCTGATATAGGATGTCTGATTCTCCAGTATTTGCACAGCTTGAGGGAGTATTGCTACAATTGGGATTGCAATGGGAAGGTTTTGAAAATTGCAGAGCACAATAACTGGGAGCTCATTGTGACAGTGAAAAATTGCCAGCCAATCTTCAGAAAGAAAATTAAGCTGTGTTTTATGTTGCACTGTTGCTTTGAATTATCAGTAAAGCCTAACCCTGGGGGCAAGGGTGAGTTTGGACACTGACTTACGATCTGGGATAGGGACTCAGCCCATTCAAAAAGAAGTTATCAGAAAGGAAAATATTTTTTTAAATAAATTCAGTCCTTAAAGGCAGGTCTTAAGAGCAAACATATGAAGAATAGTGGAGGAAAGAAAGAAACACACAGATGTTTTTAAATAATGAACTATGAAATGGATAAAAATCATGCTATTTGTTACTGTGGAAAGTAACTAAGCAATGCTTACTGTAGTTAAACATACAAAAAAATGTTTAACATGTTAGCAATGAATATACGTAGATTCCAAGGCCAGAAAGGATCACTGTGATCATCTAGTGTGACCTCCTGCATAACACAGGCCATAGAATTTCCCCAAAATGGTTTCTTTGAACAAGAGCAAGTCTTTTGAAAAACACATATGCAAAAATCCAAATAATCTTTGTATTAAACCATTTTAATGAGTTGTGTTTAAAATTAAGAGTAAAAGTTATGTGATACGGTTAGAAAAGAGTAATACGCATTCTCAGGTTGAGAAGATGACATATACAACTAATTTTTTATTTCAAGAACATGAAAGGCTAGGTCATTTATAGATTTGTATCAATACATCATTTGGCAACTGACTATCTGCAGGCATGCACCTACGAATCGGTCTTGCCGCAAATATAATCTTTGTATTTTCTCACAGTGTGAAATCCTTTCCATGGTGTTAAAATACTGTCAAAATGCAAAAGCACAGTTAGTGGATGATGTTAACAGGCTACTTGCTGCTCTGAGATGACAGATGGGTATGGAAGAGTGTTTTTTTTTTTTTTTTGTTAAATTAAGATTAATAAACTGAATTCACACACAGCTGTGTAGAAGTTACAGCCCATACTATCAGATTCAATAGTGTCCTTTTATGATGATTAAATATGATTTTCCTATGTATCAAGAGCAACATTAAGCACATTTTTTCTGACAAATATTAAGGTTAATTCTCTACTCCTTGTTTTGGTGGCAAAAAAGTGAAGAGAGAGGGAGTGAAGCCCATGGGAGCTACTCAGCGCTCAGCATGTATGAAAATAAGCCTACTGATGTAGCCTACAGATTTAGAAGTCTAATTTTAGGCGCCCATTTTTTTAAATGGATAGACATTGGAAATATAGTCTTGTGGTTAAAATCACAAGAGGCTAGGTCCTCCATTCTGCATTATCTTCCAAGATCTGCCATGGACCTCCTATATGATCTCAGATAAATCATATGGGGTGGGATTTACAAAAATCTAAGGAAGTTAAGTGCCCAAATCCCAATGTATTTCAAAAGGAATTAGGGATTCTTTTGAAAATCCCAGAATTAAACTTTTTTTGGTGAAATCCTAGCCCCAGTGAAGTAATTTGCTGTCGACTTCAATAAGGCCAGGATTTCACCCTTTGTGACTGAATTTAATAGGGATATACTTTGCTCTCAGGAGTTTAAGTATGAAACTTCATTCATTATTTTAAAGTGCTTTAAGACAGTGGTTCTCAAAGCCGGTCCACCGCTTGTTCCCAGAAAGCCCCTGGAGGGCCAGGCCGGTTTGTTTACCTGTCGCGTCCGCAGGTTCGGCCGATCACGGCTCCCACTGGCTGCGGTTCGCCGCTCCAGGCCAATGGGGGCTGCGGGAAGGGCGGCCAGCACATCCCTCGGCCCACGCCACTTCCCGCAGCCCCCATTGGCCTGGAGAGGTGAACTGCGGCCAGTGGGAGCCGCGATTGGCCGAACCTGCGGACGCGGCAGGTAAACAAACCAGCCCGGCCCGCCAGGGGCTTTCCCTGAACAAGCAGCAGACCAGCTTTGAGAACCACTGCTTTAAGATCCTCAGATGGAAGGCACTATGGAAATGCAAAGTATTATTATTATATAGTGTATGTCTGCATATAGGTTCATAATTTATTCTGAAGACATATAGTAAAAAAATACACATTCTATGATAACATACAAGTACTGGTTTGTTTAACTTTGAGTTTTACTTTTCATCCTATTTTTGTTTGTTTGTTAACCTTTGAAAATCAATACATATATAGATATATATCCATACACACAAAGCAAGGCCTTTAATATGGAAACATGCTGAAGACAGTTTAGCTTTTAGACCTAATAACCTTCCCTGTTATTTTAATGTACTATATAAAAATAACTGCATTATATTAGAATAGCACATTCTGTTATTTGGGGGCTTTGATTCTTTAAGATCATTTGTCTTCGCATTAATACATTAATTAGTTGAAAGATTAATAGTTTTAATAGAGAATTTTGGTGTATTAAAAGTTCACACAATTTTTTAAATATATTTTGTGATGATAGATTTCTAGCCTTTTTAGCTAACAATGTTAAAAGCTAATACCCAACAGACCAACTCCGTCTATTGCTCTTCTGCTTTGATCGCGCTTGTATTATCTATCGTTTCTGCCCTGTAACTCCATCATCATATTTCACCAATTCTTATCTCTATTATTCTCTCTCAAATACATCTTCTCACGTGCCTGTCTTACCCAGTGCTGCCTATCTCTGTTACTTCTAATTAGGCTATGAATACTGTATTCTTATACTTCACTTATACTTGATACATCCCCTGTTATTATACCAGGCCATGTAACCACTGAGTTAGTGATTTTCCCTAGTGAGATAATTTACCAAAAGTGTGTTTATGTGAAAATATTCAACGATCAGTGATTGTAAAATGATTAAACTGAATTATTTAAAACTTCAGCTTATTAGGGAGATAAAATCTGTTTGGTACACTAAAATATTCTGTGATGTAGCACAATGTGACTATCAGAAATTGCTATAAATTGAGCGTTTTTTTTTTTCAGATATGCTGAGTACCCAAAACTCTTGTTTAATTGAATGTGTGTTGAGGGTATTTAGCATCTCTGAAAATCAGACCACAAGTCCTTACTAAACATCATACTCAACTAATATACTAATGTATACACATAATTTTGCATTAAGTTTTCATATCCACATGGTTCACTTGTCCATTATGACAGTTACAATCATGACTTACTATTTAAAGTTTGAAATATGTGGCTTGAAAATTGGTTTGATGTATAAAAACAGTTTAAAGTTAACTCTTGCTGTTAAACTCTACTTTTTCAGTACCTTTTAAACATATTTCCCCTTTGAGTTACTGTTTTGATTTCCCATTCATGGGGAATAATTGCAATCCCCGATCCCCATCACGAATGGGGTTCAACGGGTTACCCGCACCTGTCGCTAAGAGTTACACAATGAACCCTACCTTTCATCTACTTTGTTTGTGTTCTTTTGAGTAATCAATATCTTACTATAAACCAAGATTGTTTATTGAAAAGATTATCCACATAAAAGAGTGCATGACTGTTAACTTTGTACATCTATTGAAAACAGCATGGAAACCAAGTTAAATATATTTTTTTCCAATTGCTATATCAGTTATGGTAATAGATTCACATTCCTTCATAGGCTTTCTTTCATTCATCTCCTTTTTTCCTTCTGTCTATATCCTGGCTTCTTCCTTCACTTAACCTCTTCACTTTTTCTTTCTTATCCATCACTCTCCTCCAACATCCTTCTCATTTTCCCTTACCCACTCATCTCACTTGCTTCTCCCTCCATCATACACCGTCCCTTCTCTCATTCTGCCAAACCACTCTCCCTACCAGCTCCCACTTTCAGTTCCTTTTCCACTCTGTCATCCATCTCATTTGCCTTCCATTCCATTATCCTCTTCTATTCAGGCGTAGGGCTTTTGGGAACATAAGAAATAGGCCCAGACTCAGAGGGGACTGAGAATAGGGAACTTTATTTGTCTGGGTCAAATCACTTAAATAAAAGTGCAGGAGAATATAATAATAGACGAAACACTGCAATATCACTTTTACAACCTATAAGAGGAAATTCTGGCCCTACTGACTGCAGTGGGGCCAGCATTTCACCCGGAATGGTTTGATCCATTACTTCAGAGTGTTGCATACCTTCTTTTTGTTAAAGAGGGGGAAAGATGGTAAATAAATGAGAGGTAATTATATTGACTTGGTGGGGAAATCAGGGCTGGAATGGTGTGGATAAGCTGCCAGTGGATTGGGCCCGTAGAGTCCTGTTTACTTCAGAGGTAATTCGAACTGGAGGATTTTCAGAGGATTGTAGAAGGGGATATTGTTTCTCTGGCAGGCCATATCATTGA
Source organism: Trachemys scripta elegans (assembly GCF_013100865.1). Lineage (NCBI taxonomy): Eukaryota > Metazoa > Chordata > Testudines > Emydidae > Trachemys > Trachemys scripta. The sequence goes on from NC_048307.1 coordinate 28,644,793, forward strand.
GAGTTTGGTAAGGACTTGATAAAAATCTTCTATTCTCCCACTTTTGATAGGGATCCCCTAGGCATCCTCTTTCCCAGCTTTTTCCTCTCAGGGAAGTCACATAACACTGCTCGATATGGGATACATATTTTAAACATTCTTATGTTGTGACTGTGTGGGAGGCAGGGAAAGCCACTCCCTCACCATGCATGGCTTTTTTTCTGAACTGGCACTCCTGGTCATGTTGTATTTCATTAATTATATCTTGTCAACAGTGTCAAACCAGCGTGAGATGGTTGAATGTATAATGATTCCCTTCCAGTTACATTTTCACCCCATTGCTCCTTTTCTAATAAGATATATGGCATTTGTATTATACAATTTTTTTCTGTGGATATCTCTTGTACAGGTACATTTAGCTTCTTTAAAATTACCTTTACACTCACAAATACTCAGAGATAAATATCCCACTCTAGACAGGAGAGGCTGTAACATTCCAGACAAAGACATTGGCATTGTTTGCGGCAGACAGGGATTCTGCCCTGGTTATCTCAGCAGTAGAGTGATCTCAGGACTTTAGAGAGGCTACTGCTACTGAGCTCCCAATGCAAAGGGCTAATGGATGCATTAACAAGGTAATCTCAAGTTGGAATAGAGAGGTTCTTTTATCTCTGTACCTGGCACTGCATCCAGTTCTGGTGTGCACAATTCCAGAATAATGCTGGAAAACTGAAGAGTGTTCAGAGAAGGTCATGAGAATGATTAAAGGATTAGAAAACATGCCTTACAGTTATATACCCAAGGGAGCCCAATCTATTCAGTTTAACAAAAAAAGGTTAAAGGGTGACTTAAGAACTTATAAGTACATGCATGGGGAACAAATACTTAATAACAGGCTCTTCAATGTAGCAGAGAAAAGTATAACATGATCCAATGGCTGGAAGTTGAAGCTAGCCAAATTCAGAATGCAAATAAGGTGTACATTTTTAACAGTGAAGGTAATTAACCATTGGAACAACTTATCAAGGGTTGTGGTAGATTCCCCCTTACTGACAATTTTTAAATCAAGATTAGATGTTTTTCTAAAAGATCTGCTCTAGGAATTATTTCAGGGAAGTTCTTATGGCCTGTTATACAAACAGGAGGACAGACTAGATGATAACAATGGTCCTTTCTTGCATAGGAGTCTATTAATCTATGAAGGGCTGGAATTACTTTTGTTTTAATTATCTGTATGAATGCTGTTGACAAAGTCTGTGCTCTAAATTGTTACAGGTCACACTGTAACCCTTATGAAGAATTAGGTTTAGGATTTCAAATCTGCCTGAAGACATTTATTGTAATGGGGATACCACTAAACACTAAATAAAGTAAATCATATAACAATGTGCTCAGCACCAGCAGCACTATGCTAATTGTTGTAATAAAATAATTATTCATAGAATGGACGCTACCTATACCATATGAATGACAATTTTGATAGAATATGCTTTATCTGTCACTGCAGACTAAGCAGGTTTAGCTCCATTTGGTTAGTTTGCTTAGATTTTTAGGCCTTGATTTAGGATATTACTTAGAAGTAGGCATATATTTAAGCGTGCGGTGAGTTGTCTCATTGAAGTCAATGAGCCTAGGCCTAGCGATGCAACAATTCATCATTCATTTCATTCTCTCTATACAAGTCCCTATGTACTTCCCCCATAGATGAAAACCATACTAAATTTATTATTATGGAAAAGTGATTAATCCAATAGAGTTGTACAGAAATTACTACAGTTCTATAGAAATGAGAGAAATAAATTATTTGCTGGTATAAATGGATGAAACTCTATTGAAACCAATGGAGTTTCACCATTTTATGTCAGCAACAAATTTGGTCCATATATTATACTACAAAATAAGATCATGTCTATACATTTTTAAACCATCTTCTAGAGTTCTATAGTATACATATAGTTCTCTCTTAACGTCTGTAAAATGATTTTAAAAATCCATAGAAAGATCTTGATTATTTTAACAGAGAATTAATAAATAAAAAATAATAAAAATCTCATGAAAATATTATACAAACAGCTTATATTTCATTGTATATTTTTTATCAAAAAGCAAAATTTAAATGTAGAATCTCAGAGCATGAGCATATTAACTGATTAGCAAATCAAAATCAATAAATACAGATGCTGAATCACATGCTAAGAGTTATGAAGACATTCCTATTTTTTCCTTTAAAAGAAGCAGAATAATTTGTGGAACAAACTACTTTATGCACATTACTTTATTTCCAGAAGCTCAAAACTAAAACTATTTTACTGCCCCGCTACATGAACATAACAGATATTAAACTATATTGAATTAAAACGATACCTACTTTACGCATAACAACACTATAGTGTATTTTTACCAATCCTGAATTGTAAAAAGTCTGCCACATATAAATAGTCTGAAACATTAAAATGTATGTACCATCATCAATCGTCAAAAGGGAATCAGATCTAGGGTTTGACTACGTATTTTGTGAATTAAAAATTCAAACCATAATGAGCACAGTAGTTTAAAATAATAATTACATGAATTCCAATTAAGTGTTACACAGTAATTACAATAAGTGCTATTAGCAAATTCAAAATACAACTTCAATTTTAATTATCATGAAACAGTGCAACAAGCATGTGCATCTGAACATCAGCAGGTGGAAGAACAATTACAGGTGCTTGCATATTAGAAAAAAAATGTACTCAACTTAATTTATTCTCATCTTAGTCTTATCAGGTTGCTGTATTCTGTGGCAACTTTTCTACTTTACAGTGTTGAAGAATGACTGTGATACAAACTTGAGGAAACAATGTACTATGCCAAAAATAATCAGAGCTGTAAAAATGTATATTTGTATGCATTCATCTGGGAACATAATCAGTCATAAGAACATAACATAAGAACGGCCGTACCGGGTCAGACCAAAGGTCCGTCTAGCCCAGTATCCTGTCTACCAACAGTGGCCAATGCCAGGTGCCCCAGAGGGAGTGGACCAACAGGCAATGATCAAGTGATCTCTCTCCTGCCATCCATCTCCATCCTCTGACAAACAGAGGCTAGGGACACCATTCCTTACCCATCCTGGCTAATAGCCATTAATGGATTTAACCACCATGAATTTATCCAGTTCTCTTTTAAACGCTGTTATAGTCAATGTGACTGCTAAACTGGATCTGATACATGGTTCATCTAGTCCAGTATCCTGTCTCTGACAGTGGCCAGTATTAGATGTTTCAGAGGAAGGTGCAAGAAATATCCTAATTCCTAGTAGTTAGAGATTGGTTTCAGCCCTAAAGTTTAATATTTAACCAAATCATAGAATATCAGAGTTGGAAGGGACCTCAAGAGGTCATCTAGTCCAACCCCCTGTTCAAAGCAGAACCAATCCCAGACAGATTTTTAACCCAGTTCCCTAAATGGCTCCCTCAAGGACTGAACTCAACCCTGAGTTTAGCAGGCCAATGCTCAAACCACTGAGCTATCCCTCCCCAAAAATCTGGGTTGCAGAATGCCAAGAGGGTGGGGTAGCAGGGAAACTTTATCTATATGAATCTCTTCCTGAATAGATTTTTTAATCACATTTATGTATCAAAAATCAGCAGTCTGTTGCCAAAAGGTATGTTTACATGTTGTAAAAAGCAGTCTTGGAATAGACTGGCAACACTACAAATATTTTCCAGAAATAGCTACAATTTTTGGAGATATTTTTACAACAGGTACCGTACAATTACAACACACCTTCTATTTGACTAAGGTCCATAGTCTGGATACATATTCCACTACCATAGTTCCCTTGTATATAACAATTTAGAAGTGTTAATTCAGTCCTAACTCGTTGGAAGGCATACCATCCACCTCATTATCATCGCCACAGGTTCTCAGGGATATGACTGGCTGTAAGTCAAATCCATATATACCCCCAGTTAGCCAAAACACAATCCTTTTCTTTCCAAATTGCGACTTGAACATACCCAGAATCTATACTTTGGTGTCATAACACTTCACACAACCTCTGGCCCTACAACATCCCACACAACTAATTGTGTTACATGTGAAATTTTCTTTCATTTCAGTCCATTTGGGTTTGCCCTCCCACCACCCAGCAATTTTTTTTTATTTTCAGATAGCTCATTCACAACCTCAGCTGAAATCACAGTGTTTTTTAATGATGAAATCATGAATTTCAAATGGTTTGCACACACCACCATATGTAAGCTCAGGTTTCCCCCAAAGACTTGCAAACCTGAGTGAACCTTTCAACAAGTCTATTATATTATGAGTTAAAGGTTTGTAATCAAATTTGTTTTCATTGCAAACATTTTGCAGATATCTGATTCCACGTACTTTTGCTGATAAAGACCTTTGGCTATCACAATGTTACAATTCTTTGGGTCCAAATTACACCTCTGCTGCAAGGGTTAGAAGTAGATTAAGTACTAACAAAACCCTGAAACAGGACTGAATATATATTTGTTGACTGTATAGTGTCATTTTTGTTGGATTAAAAAAATACACCTTTAGGGCAGCGGTTTTTCCTTTTTCCCCCCTTTTTCTAAACAAGACTTATGGAAACACCTAATGCCATTGCCTTCTTTGTAAATTTCAAAGAATACCACACAGTTAAAAGAAAAAAGCAAGAACCCTTTTCCAAAGCCTCAGGTTAAATGTTGGTTACAGAGCTTCATTTATTCAGGTAGCCAATCTTAAGGAATGTTTCATCATTTAAAAAAATAGTAATTAAAGGGGGGGATACCCCAGTGGACTGATTTTCAGGGGCGCTGAGCACGCAAAGTTCTAACTGAAGTCAATATGAGAAATGAATGCTATGTACTTCTAAAAATCAGGTCATATTCCTGTAGGGGTAGCCTTGAAAAAGAGGTGGTGCATGAGCTGCATCTTACTTGAAGAGCAGCACTGGGAGGCATTGTTACTCAGAGACCCTTTTGAGTCACAATATATCTATCTCTTGCTTCCTCCTTGCTTAGTGTTGAGGAGTAAACTGACTTTGAGGGCAGAGGTGTAACCCAAGGCGCTGCCCATTCCCTGCCAGATCTCATCTACGTGCTCTGGGAATGGAGTTGCGAGAGCACAGCACCCAGTTATTCCTAAGTGCCTGGACCAAAGGTCCAATTAGCCCATGAAGGTGCATGAGGGGATGGGAGAGTTCTTATTCCTGTGTTGGATGCATAATCCAAGTCACAATCTAGCCTTTAGTTAAACGTCTTCCCTCATTTTAAACAAACACTCTACAGTAAATTTAATAGCTAAAGTAAAAGTGACTGTGTTTGAACAAAAAGCCTCCACCCACTTTAGTACCACTCTCCTTTGTATGATTATCATGCGTCTCAAAATCAGGGCTTCTGTAGTAGCAGTGTAGCACGGAAAAGCTCAGAGACCTGTGGTTCAAAAAAGAGTCATCTGACAGCTAAAACAGATGGCTGTCCACTTATGATTACCATCCAGAGGGATTAAATAGATTTCCTGATATCAGCTGTGCCTCATGTAGTTGTAAAAAATAAATAATATGCAAGGGAGCTTTTACACCCTGCACACAGCTCTTCAGAATCTAGGTGATACATTATTAATAGAGACTCCAGATTCTGAAGGCTTTTGTTGGCTTTTGGTTGCATTCCAGTAAAATCGCAGGAGACAGAAAGGACTGACATTAGTGGAATGATGAAATGAGCAAGCCAACTTCTAGGTTTGTTTCATGGAGCACAGGATGGAATAAAATGTCAATGTCCCATGCATATTCACAGAAAAGATGCAGCAGTAACCACCTTTAAACTGAGCTCAGGCCTCTCCAGGGAAAAACTAAAAATAAGTACTCTGCCAGCAGCACACACAGGTTCCAGGAAGTACTTCTGCAAGCTTAAGAAACAGGCAACATTCCTCCCCTTTATTTGGGCATAAGCCTCCATGGGCATCCGATGAAGTGGGTTTTAGCCCATGAAAGCTTATGCCCAAATTAATTTGTTAGTCTCTAAGGTGTCACAAGTACTCCTCATTCTTTTTGCTGATACAGACTAACACGGCTACCACTCTGATTCCTCTCCTTAGGTCCATTATTTGTGGAGATCAAGATGGTGCTTAGGAAGGGAGTTCAGCAGATTTGTAAAAGTTTGTCTAAGCATGTTGGCAATCCACTTTGAGTTGTCTGTACCAGTCTTCTACAATTGCACGTATGAAGTGAATAGCCCTGGTGAGTATGTGTAGGAGGGAGGACAATGATAAGGTCAAGAAGAATCTAGAGGGTGATGTATTTAAATGTACTGAAGAGAGGAGAGTAACTTATCTTTACCCTGATGTGATTAATAGAGCTGGCCCTCAAAGATAACTCCCCACTCCCACCTCCTCCTAGGAGTTAAGAGTTAGATGCAATCAGGATGACAGCAGAGGTGGGAGAATAACAGATTTTTCAGTTCACTGATTATTTTTAAAAAATTGTATCAGACTGAAAACAAAAACTATTGGTAAATAAAAATGTAGAAAAAAATTCACTTCTGTCTAATGAAACATCCTGTTTTGACAAAATCAATAATTTTGACCATTTTTAAATGTTCTTAATTTAAAAAATATTAAAGGAAATTTTGAAACTAAGTCATTTCCATACTAAAAAATTGAAAACTTTCATTTAAAAAATGCTAAGCATTCTTTTTTTTTTTTTTAAATTTATTTTCAGGATTTTTTTCAAAGGAAACAATTTGGTGAACTCAACATGAACTCATGAAATATTTTGGTGTCACCAAATCTACATTTTTTTGCCAAAATAAATTTTGTGCAAAAAATTTTGCCTAGCTCTAGTAGATAGCACTGAAAGTGGTGGAGTGTATGTGTATAATGGCTCCAGCACACAGGGCCTCATAACTGACCTAATGAGGAGTCCCGGGAAGGATTTCCAGGTGGCACAAAACTACTACTTCTCTCTCTGGGGTAGAAGGCTTGTCTAAGAAGTGGTTGCATGGCCAAAGCACTGCTGCAGCCTGGCTGCTGAAATAGCCTTTACAGCCAAAGACAGCTGAACAGTTTAGAGCAGCCTGGGTGCTGCTCTAAGTTATGCCAGGGGCTGAACCAGCTCCAGGATCAAGGGAATGCAAAAGATTTCATGAAGCCACCTGTACTTTCCCACCTCAGGTTCTGACTAAGCCAGATCTGAGTATTTAGCACAATATGTTACATATATTGCAGAATTTTTCTTTACATTCTGCTCACTTACAAGAAATATCTCTGATACTCTTTGTCATTCAAGAAATTGGCATGGATGACAATTTACATTTTATACAACTAAGGGTATCTGAAACCTGAAACTTCTAGTGAAGAAATCTCTTCTTCCTAATCATTGTTCAGCTGAAGATAGCTCATATATTTTAGCTAGCCCTTCAGCTAGCTGGCTTAGCTGCTGAATTTCTTAGCAGATTGATTTTAGGCAGCATCAGTATTCAAAAGACACCTAGCAGGGTTCAATTTTACCCATGAAGTCCTAGGAATTTCTGAACTAATGACAGAAGCATTGGCCCCGACTTGTCCTGATCTCTCCAATTCACATTTTATTACTCCAGCTTTTGTTTATATCATTTTATGAGCACTCCAACATATATGATGTCTTATTTTTCAATTTAATGTGGCCAATTTATTTTCATCAATGTGCATTAGCTTCTTCCATGTGTAGGGCAGGTTAATGCTTTACAAAGTAATAGCATCAGCTCTTTTGATTTCCACTTTATCACTCAGTTATATATTTCACTATCCTGTATCCTTTCTGAATACAGTCATATATTGCAATGATAGTTTCAAAGATTTTTCCCACAATAAACCACTAAAGCTAAATCCTTTTTCTTGCCCTCAGTACTTCAGGGCTCTTTTGTTTATTACATGCTCCCTATTTCAGTTTTTAGAGTTGTGTAATTTAAGAGGTTCCTATCAAACTATTTTTTATCAGTTTTAACATGTTGTTTACTACTGGACCTGATTCTTGGTTACATAAATTTCCCAAGTGTAAATGAAAATCAGACCTATTGGTTAAAACATCTCTGCACTGTAAGCATGAAAACTAGGGACAGAGACACTATGTGAGTGTTTCCCTTCCATTTCCATGTATGCTAATTTATTTGTGTAGGATTGCTATTGTGAATTGAACATAACTTTGGACTCAGGACTCCTGAAATCTATTCCTGATTTTGCCACTGATTTACATTGTGACTTTGGGCTTGTGCTTCAGTTTACCCATTGGGGAAATGGGAATAAACACAGGGTGTGGGGAGTTTTATTAATTAACATATGAAATTAACTGATATTGTAAAGTGTTTTGCTATCTTTGCATAGCAGGTGATATACAAGTGTGAATTGATATATTCATGTTGGCATCAATTTAAACCAAGATAAAAAATATAACAAAACATTATTTTTACAAGAAATATAAAGAACTACATGGGCATGGTAAACACATGTAAGAAAAATAGTGATGTTACATTTGGGGAGGAAGGTTGTTTTGTGGAAAATCCACCATACAATCAAAAAATGGCTTGAAATGTCACTAATTCCACAATATAAATCAGAGTGGATAAAATTCACTTCATTTAAAGGTGCATTGATGGAGAGAAATCAAATCTTGTCCTTCTATCTGCAGCCATATTGCAGGGTTGCAGTATTCCTCCCCAGAGCAAGTAGCATACTACCAGCTCATCATCTGTAGGCTTATGGGATGTGCTTTCCCTCTTTGTCACTGACACATGGTATCATGGCCATGAATTGAGTAACACCTCCTTCGGGCAATCAGAAGCAAAAGGAGGGGCAACTCTTGGCATTCTTTATCTGGTGAACACTTTGAGCATTAGCCTTGCATCATTTGGGGTCTACTCTTTTTCCATTAAACTCAAAGTGAGTTTTGACAATGCTTTTCAATGGGAGTATGATTGAGTGGATAGAGAATCACCTGAGGGGTAAATTGTACAAATACAGGTCTTGTATAGACCCTATACACTATTAAAGATACCTGTTGATGCCTCTTCATTACAGAATCAGATTTTCTTCTATCCCATGCATATTCAGTGTTATCTAATTTTTACAACTGTAAATTACCTTAGAAATGCTGACTCATGAAACTGGTGCTAGAGACATTTATTTATACCAAAGAAATCAATCCCAGATCTTCTATAGCTTCTTGCACTATTATATTTTCTGGTATCTAATTCATTTGGGATCTTCATCCTACGTTGTATTATACATTTGAGCCTCAGGAAATTGAGAAGTATGATAGTAAACTTAAATAATATTAGCAGATGCAAATATGCATTAGGTCAAGTTAGTAAGAATTAGCTGTAGGTAAATCTCCCTTTTGTTTGGAGGGTCACTGAAGCACTCAAAAGTTTGAATTCAAAATTAAACAATCCAATGGAAGTTTGTGGAAATGAAAAAAATATTTATTGAATTAATTTTAGGATAGATTTTGTTTTTCAAATCAGAGGGATTTAGTGGTTTGGGTCTGGTTCAAGTTTTGGGCTTGTTTATGTCATATTTAGAGATGAGTGAATAATGTAAATAATAATCTAATTAATTTAGCCTCTTTCTCTGCTCATGGGTGATCCACAAGCAAATCTCAATTTCCTCATATTTATTTTTGTTCTTGTTCCATTTTTGAACATTCTGGATTAATGGCAACAGTTTTCTGAAAATATTAAATAACTGATAAAAATACCTGAGATATTTTAGCTAATTATGGTTTTTCTGAGGAACATAAAAATGGCCATACTGGGTCAGACCAAAGGTCCATCTAGCCCAGTATCCTGTCTTCCGACAGTGGCCAATGCCAGGTGCTTCAGAAGGAATGAACAGAACAGCTAATCATCAAGTGATCCATCCCATCGCCCATTCCCAGCTTCTGGCAAACAGAGGCTAGAGAAACCATCCCTGCCCATCCTGGCTAATAGCCATTGATGGACCTATCCTCCATGAATTTATCTAGTTCTTTTTTGAACTGTGTTATGGTCTTGGCCTTCACAACATCCCCTGGCGAGGAGTGCCACAGGTTGACTGTGCGTTGTGTGAAAAATACTTCCTTTTGTTTGTTTTAAACCTGCTGCCTATTAATTTCATTTGGTGACCCCTAGTTCTTGTGTTATGAGGAGGAATAAATAAACACTTCCTTATTTACTTTCTCCACACTAGTCATGATTTTATAAACCTCTATCCTATCCTCCGTTAGTTGTCTCTTTTCCAAGCTGAAAAGTCCCAGTCTTATTAATCTCTCCTCATATGGCAGCCATTCCATACCCCTGATCATTTTTCACCTTTTCCAATTCCAGTATATCTTTTTTGAGATGGGGCGACCACATCTGCATGCAATATTCAAGATGTGGGCATAGCATGGATTTATATAAAGGCAATATGATATTTTCTGTCTTATTATCTATCCCTTTCTTAATGATTCCCAACATTCTGTTTGTTTTTTTGACTGCCACTGCACATCGAGTGGATGTTTTCAGAGAACTATCCAAAATGACTCCAAGATTTCTTTCTTGAGTGGTAACAGCTAATTTAGGCCCTATCATTTTATATGTATAGTTGGGATTATGTTTTCCAATGTGCATTACTTTGCATTTATCAACATTGAATTTCATCTGCCATTTTGTTGGCCAGTCACCCAGTTTTGAGAGATCCTTTTGTAGCTCTTCGCAGACTGCCTGGGACTTAACTATTTTGAGTAGCTTTGTATCATCTGCACATGTTGCCACCTCACTGTTTACCCCCTTTTCCAGCTCATTTATGAATATGCTGAATAGGATTGGTTCCAGTACAGATCCCTGGGGAACACCACTATTTACCTCTCTCCATTCTGAAAACTGACCATTTATTTCTACCCTTTGTTTCCGATCTTTTAACCAATTAACAATCCATGAGAGGAGCTTCCCTCTTATCCCATGACTGCTTACCTTGCTTAAGAGGAGTCACCTTTTTTCCCTCATTCCTGATTGGATGAGTGTACGCAAGTATTTCTGGCATGCAAATTTAAATTTCAGTTTCCTCAGATAACTCCTGGACTTTTCCTCCCTCCCCCCATGAACATCAATGCCTCTAAAGCTTTAACTCTTGAAAGTTTTCAAAAAGAAAATACAATAAGATTGTCAGCAGGGCTGAGGCAAACCCAATAATTTTTTTTTTAATATTATTATTTTAATTATTCACCCAGCTTTAATTTTATCTAGTTTGACTATCCTTACTAAGATTAGCAGGGATGCTATAATTCAGGTTTCACATTGTTTTGACATGATATCAAGTAAAACTTGAGGTTTTTTCTTCCCATATTTGCTTTTGATATTTTTAAACAAAGCAAAAATAAAAGGAGTAGAATTAATATAAATTGAAACAAAAGGAAAAGGTTTGTATGAACTGTTGTGAAGCAAAACTGCTGCATTTCTCATGTCTCTTGACTTCATCTATCTATGAGCCACCAATATAGCTATCAATATATTATCTATCCATAGATCTTCTCCCTCTCCCTCTATTCATATAAAAGCCCTTACCTGCAAATGTAAGATAATATGCAGGTTTGCACCATCATAGCTGAAGAATGAGTGGGAATTTGGGGATGAATGCTGAAATAGGTGACTACAAAAAGATTTCTTAGGGCCCGATCCAAAGTCCACTGACTTCAGTGGACTTTTTTCTGCCAACTTCAACCAGCTCTGGATCAGACCCTTCAAAGTTAAGACACTCATTTGTTTTCAAAGAACACCAAATTTAAGATTTTCAAACTTGTAAAAAATGCTTAGAGATCATTATCAAACATGGCCAGGGTCACCCTTGGAGGATTATTTTTGCTCAAGTTATGAGTGATTGAAATAGGGGTGTCTGTTTTAGAAATCTCAACAATGTACACACATTCATATACATACTGTCTCGTTTGGGATAATGAAACAAGAACTGCATTTAATAACTAATTGACTTTATTTACTTGGTTTTGCAGCTTTTCCAAATAACAAGAAAAAAGCAGCTATGGAAACAAATCTGAAGAGCTCCAAAATCTTTATTATTAAAGCTGCTGGGGCCATGAAGTGAAGACACAGGAAGCAGATGCAAATGTGCTAAGAAAATTATTTTCATCAGCCTACACTCTTTGAAAGCAATTGAAAAGTTTCCATTGGAAGAAAAGTAATTTTCATGACGCAAGTTAGAGTAGTGCTCATCTGCTATATTATAAACCACAGTCACTTTAAATCCCATATTTGCACATTTATTAAACCACAACTAAGTGAAATCATGCTGCTAGTCTATTATGTAGTTTTTTAAAGCAATATGATTACCTAATAATTTTGAAAGAGCTTTATTTTTCAAACCAGAGAGAGAAACAAAGATGCATTACCTTGAATTGCATATGATAGCTTGGCTATACCATGCCTGACCTTGGTGGGGGGGAAAGAAAACTGTAGTAAGCTAAGATCAAAGATTATGATGAAAATTCATATATAGACAAACACAGTTCTGATGTTGCCATTTATTATGTTTATTGAAAAAATCTAAAGCAGACCAGATATGTAACCTTTCACTCCTATTTCAAGATATATACGTTGTCCTAATAGCAAATATAAGCTTCAGCAGCTCAAAAAGCTAGCAATCAATTGCCCATGACTGTCAGTCATTTGCAGGTCATTATGATGTTCTCGCACCCCGAACCATTCCAACCTATCAGAAAACAACTTTTCTCTATCTTTCAATCCTCCTCGAGTATTGAAAAGGGGGTTTCCTTGTCTCCTGACAGTAATTTGATAAGAGCTAATGGACATTCAGCCAATGTCTACCTAAGTCATTGAGAGATTCACCTGGGATAATAGTCTCTGGTGGTTTCAATTCAATCAGTTTCTGCACTCAGAAACACCCCCAAACCTGGTAATATTTCTGTACTGGTCCTGAGAAAGTTGTCACTACCGTAGTTTGGCTATATAGTGCCTTTACCAAGTAGCGTAATTAACGTAATATGATACTGGTTGAGTACTTACATCCACTTCTACTTTTGAGGAAAAATGATTATGGAGGATGCAGTGAGTCACTTGAGGAAATGATCATGAGAGAGCTTCTTTAAGTTCCACCTGACTGCCCAAAGACCCACGGGATCTTTCTGGAAGCTGGGGATTACTGGGACATATAATACTTTGGGGCCAGGAGGGATGTTGAGCTACTTCACTGGCTCTACAACACCCAGGAATTCCCTTTACACAAGGGACTTTGTACCATAGGAGGAATGCAGAGAAGCTGGAATGGACCAGGAAATCAGACCCTAGCACTCCGATTAACAAAAATGCATATCAGACTATAAAATTAGCATCTTCTTTGACGTTACTTGTGTGCATTTTCTTAGCATTCTGACAAGGCCATTTGAGTTGCTAGTTACTCTAATAATCTTTTGTTATTCACTCAGATACTTGTTTAGGGTGTGCTTGCACTTATAGCTGTGTCTGACTGAGTAGAATAAGACAGTGTTGCTTAGTGTGTATAGATGCAGGTGTAGATCTCTGACTTCAGCAATGGTGAATGCAAATTAGACACTCACAGAATTGCATGCACACTTTTGAAAATGTGGTGCTTAAGGTCAGATAATGCATTGCTCCTGTGTGTGTGTGTTTTAACCTACCAGCTGAATCCATACTGATGCATTTCTTTTGGTTAATACACAATAATTAGCTTTCAGCAGACTGAGCCAACTGGGCTATGCAGCACCAGAACCATATGGTGACAGATGAAGGCCGTGGTGGTCGCTCAGAATCATTAGGTAAAGAATTTAAAAGTCCATTAATATCATCTGCTAGACAACATGCCATGAGAGTACACTGGAATCACATGTAATACCATTTTCAAGCAGCAGAGGCACAACTGGATATCTGATAAACATTCTTACAGCAACACTGGTATCTCTTTGAGGATTTGTCTACAATCGACTTTTTTTCCTGGAGTTGATTGATTGCTAATTAAGTCAAGGTAGTTAACACATTTATAAAGAGTGGTGTGGACACTCCTAGGGTAAAGCACACACAATTGTAGCCTGGAACAAGTGTTTGGGAAACATCCACACTAGCCTTAACAAAAGTCTAAAAGTAAAAAAAAAAAAAAAAAAAAAAGGGGGCTTGTGCAGTCTTCTCCTAAACTGCGTTTTCAGTTATAAAAGTCCATTTGAATGTTCAATATATGTCCAAACAGGTTTTTGTAATTGAAAATGGTGGTTAAACAATCTAAAAGTGTCCCTAAGGCTCAGTTGCAGCCACTACCTTGGATATACTCCTAAGCAGTGAGCACTTTCCACCACTTTGAAGCTTCATTTTGAATTACCAAAGCCTACTTGAACATAGCCAAGTTTCAAACAGGCTTTTGTAATTCAAAACAAAGATTTATATAATCTTCAATGGTGGTTGTGGAAATTTACTTATCAGAAGGAGTAAATCCAAGATGGCAACCAGGAGCATGTGTGACAGAATTTCAGACCTTGGCAAGATTCAATAAATCCCTGAGGGCTTTTCATTCATGAGTGCAAATTAGTGAGGTTCTACTGCAATGTATGTTTGTATTAAAAAAATAAGTGCTTCTGTATACGTTTCCTTCCTGCTCAATTCACCTGCAACCCACAATTCTGCCTATCCAGCTACCTATACATATACTGGTGAAATTATGATATTACAGGTAGCTTCCTTTCCTCTTACGTTCAGTTTCCATCTCTCCACTCTTCCTAGGAGACTGGAGGACACTAGCTATCAGTACCCATTCCTCTTATTCTTCCCTTAACCCTCTTGTTCTTTATTCTCTCATGATGCACACACAATTTAAGCAATGCCTCAGTTTATTTGCATACTGCACTCCTGCTCAATGAAATTCAATGAGTGGGGGTATGTGGGAGGTGAGTTGTACAGAAAGGCACTTAGGCTGTGGTTATATATCAGATAGATTTATAATATGTTTGCATATATTTATAAAATACATGATTATTAACACAAGGGACTGAAACAGTGCTATATGTTTTGGTATATTGGGTAACCACATATTCCAACATTAAAAGCAGGATCTTCCTCTGAACGGATTGTAGTTTGTGAGAACTTCTTTCAGAATTTATATTAGAATATATTTCCTTACATATATTGTAGAAACATACACCCTTACATATATTTGTAGTACACATATATCCATATATAAATATAGAACTAATGAAATAATTTATATTTGGATAAAAACATGACATTTTTTAACCAATAACCATAGCTTTTGTTGCAATTATGGTCTATCTTTTTCATATACATAGAAATGCAGAATGAAAAACACTTGTCCCACTCACAAAACTGGGGGATCTATAAAGGCTTTGCAGGCCCCAGAATCTGGGACAGGCCAGCTGTTGATTATTTTAACAGATCAGAAAGTACTCCAGAATCATCAAACTAATAATTGCTCTTTACAATTAAATATGAAAGCCAGAAAACCAAAAACAATCAAAAAATAAACTTATCTGTACTAGAGGTATGTGGAGAAGCCCAAAGAGACCTGTGGGGAGTTGGCATTTTTAGAATATACTGAAGGGAGAAAAGCCAATAGTTTAGCAAAGAAATCCAATACATCCCTGAGTTTATTTAAACTGCTTATGAATTCCAAAGCTTGAGTAAATAGCCACCGATAAATATAAAGCAGCAGCAGTTAGGAAGCTGCTCCTATGACCTACTGCAAAGATCAACATTATAATATGGTTCAAATATAATCCAGATAGTGGTAAACAGTGTAGATTTACTCATTGCTTGTGAGAAAGTCATCAGAGCTAAAACTCTTACTTCAATGCTCCTTATACATACCAAGATGTGCGTATGAGGAGGGATTGAAAAGATTAGGATATTTAGTTTAGAGAAGAGACAAATAGGAGATGACACAATAGAGGCATATAAAAATGAATGGTACAGAGAAGGTCAATCTCATGCTCCTATTTACCCTTTCACATAGTGCAGCAATGATAGGACTTCTAATGACTGTTCCATAATAAGAAAAAAAACCAAACAAAACATTCATTATAATTATTTCTGGTAGCACAAAGATCTGGGTAGGGGATTTCCAAACAGAGAAGGTGGCACAATCCCATCCAATCATAGCAAGAGTCTGTGACTCAATTATATTCAAGATTCACACCCCCATCCTGAAGGATTTATGCATATGCTTAACTTTTTTAACTTTTTGCCCATTGGGATTACTTACAGTGCATAAAGATAGACGTGTATATGCAATTGCAGGATTGGGGCCTTAGAATAAAAATTCTTAGAGGGAGGGACCATTATTTATTTTATACTCATGCAGTGCCCGACTTGTTTGAGGACTCTAGGTGGTACCGCAATATAAATGTTATCTAACAGGAATTCATTATGTTGTGGATGTTCAAGTTGATTTTCCATACACACAAAATGATTTTTGGATAATCCAACATACAGTACTTGTTACATCAAGACCAATCCCACCTTGGTAGTCCGATGGACTGGGTGGCCTGATGGGTCTTTTCCATGACTAATGTCTATAATGTTATGTCCGCCACTTTATTTCTTTTTTTATTTATTTGTACTGAAGCAAATCATTGGAAGAAAATGTTGTTTCCCTTCATATACAACCTTTGACTGGCAGATTCTATTGGGAAACATTTATTTTAAATCCCTCTGGAAACTCTACTTATCTTTCTCCTTTTTCTGTTTTTAAATATTTATATTATTGTTTTTAAAAATTAAACATTAACCCTTCACTTTACTGAATATCTCATGAAAACCACCTTGTTGAAAATAACTGTTGGTTTCCCTTCCTTTAAAAGGTATTTTTAAAGTACTATCATTTAAGCTGGATATCAAAATGATCAGCTGGTATATACTGTATTGGAAAGTTTCACTGTTGTGAAAAGAAAGGGCACCTTTAGGTAACAGCGTCAAATAGACTGATGACACATTTATTGATAAGAGGGATGTAGCTAATGTTTGTGCATCCAATAATCTTCCCCACCTGTTATTGCATCTGTAGTGCAGAAGCAGGATTAGAATGAGGAACAGACTCACTTCTTGATGGTTTTACCAGAACCAATGAAAATGATATACCAAAGGAGAGGAAACACTACCTAAAGAATTTTGCAGTTCTGCCTCATAGGGTAAAGTTCCTCTGTGAAACTATCCTAAGATTTTTTGTCTAATATTTAATTTTATAATAATCTTGGTAGTTAAGACATCAGATGAAAGTTAACTGGGGACTGGATAGGTTTGGGGATAGGTAATAGGATATAGAACTGTTGACCTCTCACTCACCAATTCAATTCCAGATCAGGTCAAGAGAGACAGAAATCTGTTATCTGATAGCTTATCAAGCTTACTTACCATCTGCCCCCTACTGTCTGTGCCACAAGTTACTACTCTTCATTTCCAGAATTTGTTTCCATGATATCCTTTTGGTTTGGGATCTGTGAGCTGTGCTATCTCTTCTGGCACTTGGTATGAAGTTCTCAGTAAATGATCTCAGATCCTGCTATTGGTAGGAACTATTTTTCTATAGTAAGCACTTGTAACATTCACAAAGAACTGGTCTTGAGAAAAATCTGAGGAGACCAGAGGTCAAAGAAGGCAGATTACTTGGATGCTTTCACTCTGCTTGAGAAAATTCAAGCATTACCTTGCACAGGTGAAGGGAGAAAAAAAATTCTCAAGATAAACTGGAAATTCAATAACAAAATGTGATTTATTTAGAGAACTTGAGCATGATTTAAAAATATATTCATTAAAATAATAGCAGCAGCAGTAGCAGCACTGGCTTCCATCCTTCCTCAACCCATTTCTAAAAGAGGAAGAAAATCTTAATTTGAAGACTAACAATAACGCAACAGATACCTAACAAAATGTGATCCTTCCCTGACTCATGGCTTCTGAAATGAAAAACATGAAGTTTCTAAATGCAGAACGCACAGGAAGTAGCCACCTATTTAGTTCATTTAGGAGCAGTTTGAGGAGCAGCTTTTCAATCTGAATGACCAAAAATGGCACGATTCATCAGACAATAACATTGAAATCAAGAAGACAGTAATTAGAGAATGTAATCTTTGTCCTTCTCAGATCTTCAGCTTACCACCTGGTTGAATGATATCGCTTCTCTGTGGGGACTTGCTGTCCCACCATATCCCCTCTGAGTAGAATTGCCACAAATGTAGCAGGCAGTGGAGATAACTATGCTAAACTGCATCCACCAAAAAGGGGTTGGGTGACACAAAACTCAGCCCACAGGATGCCAGCTGGCAAAGAGGAAAAAACAAAACAAACAAAAAAATAGACAATGAGAGATCATGATCTAGATACAAATGCATAGTATGCTCCTAATTATGCAGGCAAAGCTCCTATTCAAATAATTAGAAGTTTTTCCTATGTGCTATTGGAGCCATTACCTCCTGGTGTCCTTACTTCTGCTTTGACCTGAAGATGTAGCACACTGATGCACAGGATACATATATAGCTCCTTTCAGGTAAGTCTGAACCACTGAATGCAATATAGACCCTGTGAGCAATCTGGCATTAATAGCACTCACATCTGGTATCTGCAGAAATGCTATGTTCTGTCCCCTGCACTATGGGGAAAACTGAATTGTAGAAATCTCATATTAAAAAGACACATAATCCCCACAAGATGAGCAGAATATTAGGAGGCAGGACTCACCAATTATCCACCGAGAATTTAGAACATTTCTGAGTATTAGAAATAACTTACCAATGGCTATTATTTATGGATTAACTTTTGACTCTATTTATGCTTGATTAAACTTGTTCAATGACAACTATATATCTCTCAGTGAGATGATATGATTTGAAAATACAGCATTTTTTCATTTATTTATGTCAAATTGTTCTCATATCTATAAACTTTGATGGATGGTGGAGCATATACATAAGCTCTAAGCAGCATATATGAAGTCATGTTTTTATTTTTGAGTCAAGTCTTTTGAGCAGCAGAAGCAACTACTTACAGACTCATGCTTTTGAGCCCCACATTCTGTGGACTGACTCCTGTCTCAGTAACATGCTCCCAAATACCTCATCTTCTCACTTGGAAACCCCTGCACAGCACAAAGCTAGGAACAGGTCAGATGAGCCATAGCTAGATGAGGGACAAATGACTTTGGGTTTGGAGATAAAATAAAGCAAAACATGATACTCTTCAAGCAGGGTTTATAGATAACACTTAACGAGGCTTAATATGATCAAAGTTCATTCAAACAACTCAAAAGGATTTCTTACTGCAAAGATTTAGCTTGATAACTCTAACTGTATGTCGACACTGCAATTAAAAATCTGCAGTGGGCCCGTGCCAGCTCACTTGGGCACTTGGGTTTTGGACTAAGGGACTCAGGCTGGAACCTAGGATCTAGGACCCTGTGAGGTGAGAGGGTCCCAGAGCTTAGGCTGCAGTCTGAGCCTGAAAGTCTACACCACAGTTAAACAGCCCCTTAGCCCAAGCCAGCTGGCATGGGCCAGCGGCAGGTTTTTAATTGCAATGTAGACATACCCTGAGGGGCTTCTGTTGGTCAAGGTTTTCTCCTTGCTTATAGGGAACACCCAGTTCCTAAATCAGTCCTCATATGGCAACTTGCCAGAACTCATTACTCATTTAGGCCCCACTCCAGCAAAGCACTCTATCATGTACTTAACATTACTGATTTGAGTAGTCCCATCCACTTAATGCACATAATGGTTTGAAGGGTTGGGGCCACAGTCCTTTGGGAGTCAGTGACTCATGCTGAAGGTAGAATGCAATGTTGTTGTAACTGAGTTGGGCCCAGGATATTAGAGCGACAAGATGGGTGTGGTAAAACCACATTCTGATGACATTTGTTGGCAATGTATGCACTGAGGACATGTGGGAGTGGTCGTTTCTCTGCTCATTCTCCCCATGGCAAACACTAGACAGTGTCTAACTACCCTCCCCATCATACCAGCCCTAACTTGAAATACTTTAAATATTGCATTATGTACTTTAGATTCTGTTGGGGGGTCAAATTACTTCAAATTGTACAAACACCAAATGAAATATAAAATTACTATCAGCAATCAGTATATAGTATATAGCAGATGAGGTATAAGCCTTCTAAAACATTTTAAGTATACTCATAGATTTCCAGCTAAGTGAGGACAAGCAATTCCCCATACCACCCGACTTTTAAGACACTTTGCGTTTTAAAATTCATCCCGTGTTTTATTAAAATGCCACAGCATCCAAATGCTGAAAAACGTGTACCTGGTTTTGATAAAAGGTCATGCTGATTTTTCATGCTGAAAGGTTCACACCTCCCCATTTAGCATAAATGGGAAATAGTTACAATGAAAACAAAGGATGCTAAATGATTTATTATACTACATTTTTGTTGTCTCAGGCTGGATAAACTAAGCTGAAGAAGAAAGAGTGTAACTTTTCTATAAAATTGTTCAGGATCATAAAGTATAAGAACAACAGGAGACTTTCTGAAGCCTTTACAAATCCCTGCAAACACTTCTCGCTTAGAGTCATTTCAGTTTCTTGAAGGCTGGAAGGCTTGGGGGGAAGGGGGATGTTGCAAGTGTTAAAAGTCTATTATAATGCACCAGCACTTAGATAAATATACAATATACGTAGATAGAAAACACCTTTTTTCTTTTATATAGTTCCTGTATATAATTTCTTACCACATGGTTAATATGCTTTTATTCACCTTCTCAGTTTATTCTGAGAGAACTTGTTCTATTTTAATTAATGTAAATTAAAAATATTAGGAAAAACCCAGTACTAAATCAAGATGTAAAATGTTTTGTTTTGGAGCTTTTTACTTGTTATTTTTCTGGTCAAATTATTATTCATATTGTGTATGATGCAAAACATTATTACATTCAATTCATCGGAAAATTTATTTATGTTTTTCAGTTTTGCACATTTTCAATAAGCATCTTATTTTCTTCAGCAACTCTCGAAAATTGAAATGCTTTGTAGGAGCAATTTTACAATCAGCATCTCCATGAAGGACAACTCTTTCTCTGCCACATTCAAAATCATTTATCTCTGGAAGACCTTTCCTTTCAAGGAGTCATTTTTGTGTCAGAGCATCCATTTTGACCTAAAAAACAAAACCATGATGTGGAATTTTTAAATATTCTGGCCCTAAACTATTTTTCGTATCATACTGGCTTGCACAATCCACTCTGCTTTTTTTTCTTTTGTGTCTGTTACTATCCTGTAAATTAGTATCTTATTTAGCTCATCGCACCATTCATCTACACAGATCCCAAAGACAATAGCTAAGTCAGGCACATGGTTTGCTGTTATTTTCAAGGACTAGCATAGGCCTCTAGCCTCAGGCAAAACTCACATAGATTTAAAGTGCAGGAGAGGGATTAACTTGCCGTTGGAGTTGATGTGAGTTTTGCCTAAAGGTAGATAGTGCACAAGAGGACATCAATGGAAACACTGGGAGGAGTGCAAGATTTGATCCATCAAGCTGACATGTGACCCCAATGTGTGTGACAATGAATGTCAAAGTTGAGGACAAACTGGTATCAGAATCATGGAAAACAAAGTATTACACAAATAGAATTGGCTGCTTGAAAAACAGTAATTTCTAATACTGTATTGCAAACAGTTTGATACAAAATTTTTGAAGCCGGATCCTCCGTTTATGTAAAATGTCACAGCTCCATTGACTTCAGTGAACCACAACTTTCTGGTTAAAACATTTCCAATCATTAGGTCAGTCCAGTGAATGATGAAACATAGAAACAAACATCTGTGAACATTTCTGAAAAGCCTTATTTTCCTGAGCAGCTCTACCATCCATTAAAGAACAATGAGAAATCCAAGGCATTAGTTTTACTTTGAATACTGTAGGGGTTCTCCAAACTTTTACTTTTCAGACTACTTTGTAAATGAAAGAGATATCTGCTCATAGATACACCTCTTCCTTAATTCCCTCCACTACCTGGTTCTCAAATTATTTATTTCTGCACATCACCAGGAAGGGCTCTGCAGACCACTAGTATTCCAGGGACTATAGTTTGAGGACCTTGGTAACATTCTAACCCCGTTTACAGATCAATACAAGGTGGGTGACACAGTACTCTCATTAATCTGTGATGATCCTGATAGTTTTACAAAACAAAGCAATTCTGAAATCTCAGTAGTTACTCTGAAAGTGAGGATGAATATACTTTGCCCTCCCTGAAACGTCTGTCTCCAGTCTCTGTTAAGCAAAGGACAAATTTTGGCCTCAGCTGAGCTTGAAAAATGCTTTAACTTTTCACTATGACCTCACATTCTTGTCAGTGGATCAGAGGAAGATCATAATGGAAGCAGAGCAAATAAGTATTCAAAGAGATAGTAAGTAAATATACAGGGGGAATAATTTAAAGGCACAAAGGGGAGCAGAACATGGTATCTAACTCCCCTTTGTGTATTTGATAGTGTCCCCTAAGGCCCTACTGAACTTTTCCAGTAAAAGAGAAAGAAGAGAAGAAACTTGAGACAATGTGTGTGTGATGGTTCTCAGGGTAACTAGGACTGTGAGTAACCTTGTTACCACCCCTGCCTCCAGCGTAAGGGACTCTTGATTATGTGTACCTGGGTGCCAGCTCCCTAACACCACCAGCTTATTAGCCACTCAAGGACTCTCCTCCTGTGGGCTATACAAGCCCTTGCTTTGCCTTGCAGGTTAACATTTGGTGCACCCTAACCCCGGAGCCCCTTGGTAGCGTTATCTTGTGATATCCAGCCCTTGATATTGGCTACGCACAGAATTAGCAGATCTGCTGTTCCCCAAGAAACAGTATACACACCAACTTGTAAGATTCAGCACTGGGGCACCACACAATGAGAAATAGTTATAATGAAAAGAAGACTAAGTTTATCATTGAAGACTAGAGATTCAAGCAGTAGTAAGGATAAATGAAACAAATGGTTACCTATAAAACAAAAACATAACATGTTTTCTAGAGACTGAATTTAACTCACAGGTTAACCTCCTATCTAAAGAAGCTTTATCTCACACAAAGCCTTCTGCAGCATTTTCAACCAAGACTGATTGTGATCCTATTTTCATGAATGCAAATGCACTGTCCATTTATTTCCTAGGTGCAGGATGAAGCAGTGTCTTTTTTAAACCCCCCAAAGTTCACTGGTCTTGCTCACAGACAGGACAACCACCCCAGGCTTATTTTTCCTGTGTGCTGCTTTCTCTGTTGACTTCACATTTCTTCATTAACATTTGACTCCATAAGTAAATGGGCATCTGTGATGGGTTGGATCACAGAAACCCCCTTGGGAACTGCCAACTGATGTGCCAAGACTACTTCTGCCCCTGCTTTCCTGCCCTGCCAGCCTGGGACTCCATCACCCTGTCTTGTTGAGCCCGACACACTAGTCTGGTCCAAC
The DNA here is from genome assembly GCF_013100865.1 of Trachemys scripta elegans. Lineage (NCBI taxonomy): Eukaryota > Metazoa > Chordata > Testudines > Emydidae > Trachemys > Trachemys scripta. Next base: position 28,668,217 of record NC_048307.1, read on the forward strand.
ACAGACCCATGGTCTGAACCATGTGCCCCAAAGCTGCAGACTTAACTGAAAGCAACTTAAGAAGTGTTCCTGTCTTTAACACTCAGATGCCCAACTCCCAATGGGGTCCAAACCCCAAATAAATCCCTTTTACCCTGTATAAAGCTTATACAGGGTAAACTCATAAATTGTTTGCCCTCTATAACACTGATAGAGAGATATGCACAGCTGTTTGCCCCCCCACACTCCCATATTAATACATAATCTGGGTTAATTAATAAGTAAAATGTGATTTTATTAAATACTGGAAGTAGGATTTAAGTGGTTCCAAGAAGTAACAGACAAAACAAAGTGAATTACCAAGCAAAATAAAATAAAATACGCACGTCTAAGCATAGTATAGTAATAAAACTGAATACAGATAAAATCTCACCCTCAGAGATGTTTCAATATATTTCTTTCACAGACTGGACACCTTCCTAGTCTGGGCACAACCTTTCCCCTGGTCCAGCCCTTGTTCCAGCCCAGGTGATATCTAGGGGATTTCTCATGATGGCTGCCCCTTTTGTTCTGTTCCACCCACTTATATATCTTTTGCATAAGGAGGGAATCCTTTGTCCCTCTCTGGGTTCCCACCCCATCCTTCTGAATGGAAAAACACCAGGTTAAAGATGGATTCCAGTTCAGGTGACATGATCACATGTCATTGTAAGACTACATTGCCCACTTGCCAGCACACACGTATACAGGAAGACTTACAAGTAAAACAGAGCCATCTACAGTCAATTGTCCTGGTTATTGGGAGCCATCAAGATTCCAAACCACCATTATTGGCCAACACTTTGCATAATTACAATAGGCCCTCAGAGTTATATTTCGTATTTCTAGTTTCTGATACAAGAGTGATACATTCATACAAATAGGATGACCACACTCAGTAGATTATAAGCTTTGTAATGATACCTTACAAGAGATCTTTTGCATGAAGTATATTTTAGTTGCATTATGTTCACACTCATCAGCATACTTTCAGAAAATCATATAGAGTGCAACGTCACAACATCCATTATATTATCTTACAATGCTTAATTAATATCCCAACAGAGCGACAGGTAAATAAACATCGCTTGTCTGACAGAAAACTTGTTTTTCACCTCTGCTGGTGACTAACACCTTGATACAGATTATAAGAACATATTGTCAGAATACATACATAATTCTTTACATAGTATCAATACTATGTATGGGTGTATTATATAGTGAGGTTAATTGTTAAACTGGAGGGCTCTTTCTCTCTTTTTGGGGTTGAGAAAAAAGGTGGAGTTTGATTTGTTTATGTGGTTGGAAATGGAAATAGAGGTCAGAGGTGCCTTGAGCCTACAGCATTCAATATTTATTTTATGGTAAATAACCTAATGATGATAACAAGGAAATAATACACCCCTGCACACACACACTGCAGCAGTAGAATGCTTTCTGCTTTATTGGTTTGCTATATTATGGCTAAAAGAAGGGGAGAACTGATAATGTATGCAGACTATTTAAGACAATGCATTTCTTTTGAATACATTCACTTTGGTGATATCTATGGTCATTAATTACAAGGTTGACTTCTGTTGCTCACTATTTTTTTTCAAAATGAGGAGAGATTTCTATCCAGTTACAGTATATTGGTCTCTATAAATTTCAAGCCCTCCAATGATTGTAGGTGTACAGTATATATTAGTGAGACTTGAAGAGTGATTTTGAATTACTTATGCATTGCTTTATGTTTTTTTCTCCCCAAAGATTGCTGTATACTACACTCAGTGGATTAAGGCACAGTCATAGCAAGAAGGATGGAGGGAAATTAGATATCAATTTCCCATTCACTAAGCCAGTGCAGTGACTCTGTTTGTCTTGGTGAAAAAGACTCAAGGCCAAGTTAATGCTTTGATCAGCTTCTGATATGCAACATCATGGAACAGTAGGCTCAGCAGAGTAAATGGTTTGCACTCTATGTATGGCTCTGGTTCTGCTGGCATTATCCTACCTTTACTTTTATAGAGATCATATGACTATATAACAAAAACATTATTAAAAAAATTAGGGTGACAAAAGATACTGACTTTTTTATATGTATAATCCCTGAAAGGGGATGTCTCTCTTTTCCTAGATTTGGACTATTTGTCTACAACCCTTTAATAATCAAGATTACAAGGTCTTTCCTTCTCCAGGGATAAGAACAGCATTGGCTAAACCAGTGATTCTCAAAGCTGGTCCGACGCTTATTCAGGGAAAGCTCCTGGTGGGCCAGGCCGGTTTGTTTACCTGCCGCGTCCGCAGGTTCAGCCGATCGCGGCTCCCACTGGCCACGGTTCACTACTCCAGGCCGATGGGGGCTGCGGGAAAGGCAGCCAGCCCATCCCTCGGCCCGTGCTGCTTCCCGCAGCCCCCATTGGCCTGGAGTGGTGAATCGCAGCCAGTGGGAGCCGCAATCGGCTGAACCTGCGGATGCGGCAGGTAAACAAACCGTCCCAGCCCGCCAGGGGCTTTCCCTGAACAAGTGGCGGACCTGCTTTGAGAACCCCTGGGCTAAACTACTTAGGATAAAATAAGAGCTATGCTCACAATTCAGGTTATAAACTGAACACCATCTGGGATTAGGTACACATTTGACTCCAATGGTATTACAAAATTATGTACTGCCATGGTACAGACTGAGAACATAGCACAGGTCATTGAGAAACACTGTTCTAGATCTCCATGGGTAGATTAAACTTCTGTACCCTCTGCAGACTGCAGTATGGGAGGTGATACTACTGCTACACTTGGTGCTGTTAGGCCTCAGTTAGAGTAATGTGTCCAATTTTGGTCATCAATGTGTAGAAAGGATGTAGAGAAACTGGAAAGCATCCAGAGGCAAGTGACAAAGATGATCAAAGGGATGGAATGCCAGCCATATGAGCAAAAGCTGAAGGAACTGGATATGTTTAGTTTGGAAAAGAGGCGATTAAGGGGAGACCATTATAGCATTCTTCAAATACTTAAAAGGCTGCCATAAAAAAGATGGAGAAAAGTTGTTCTTTCTTGCTACAGAGGACAGGACAAGAGGCAATAGGTTCAAACTATGGCATAGCAGATTTAGATTAAAGCTCTGGAAAAAATTTTCTAACTGTAAGAACAACAACTGCCTATGGAGGTAGAGGAAGTTCCTTCACTGGAGGTTTTCAAAAGGAGGATGGATAGCCATCTGTCTTAGATGGTTTAACCACAAAAAATCCTGCATCTTAACAGGGGGTTAGACTACCTGACCCTTGCAGTCCCTTCTAACCTATGCTTCTATGCTTGATAGGATTCCTTGGGGCCTTCTTTGCATGTCATCATTGAGCCCAGCCATTATATTTGAGTTCATACGTTCTCATGAACACCCAATCCAATGTCAAGCAAAGTCAGCAGGATGCCTTCCATTGATATCACTGGGCTTGAGAGCAGGCCCCAGATGAACTCACTACATCTCTTGCCAAACTTAAAAGAACAGGATAATATGTTTTGGTGGATCAGAAAATTTCAAACTCCATTTGTCCCAACCCTTTTTAATATCGTAGTAAGTTACTGTCCATGGTCTTATTTTGTGTGCAAGATTATTTTTGTTACAACAGCACTAATCAAAGACAGGGTTTCAATGAGACTACATTAGTGTATTAAAGATATTCAGGTAGGTAACACCACTATGGTCACTATTACTTCTGCAGAATCTCTGCATTTTCAGAGATAGCTGCATGGGGCAAAATTTGATGGATAAATCCAGTTTTAGAAGAACATACTGCCGGAGTATCATAGTTTGACTATGGTTTGACCATGGGCCAAATCCAGACCACCAGACACATTTGAACAGACCCCAAAATCTTTTTATTTACTTATTATTTTCATTATTGTTATATTTTTATTACTTTCTCTGGAGTCTGGACCTTGACTATGCCTTGAACAAGAAATTTGGATCCCGACAAAAAAATGATAAACTACCCCTCATATACTAACTAGGTACAGACATATATTTTACAGAGGTTTTGTTTGTCACACAGTATACCTGTAAAAACCATGGAAAAACAATGAATGTAAAAGTAATAAACAATATAAAAACTGCAAAGAGTCCTGTGGCACCTTATAGACTAATAGACGTATTGGAGCATGAGCTTTCATGGGTGAATACCCACTTCATCGGATGCACCCACGAAAGCTCATGCTCCAATACGTCTGTTAGTCTATAAGGTGCCACAGGACTCTTTGCTGCTTTTACAGATCCAGATTAACACGGCTACCCCTCTGAAATATAAAAACTGTTCATATTTTTAAGATACTTATTTTATAAATTGAATAGTAATGATGACTACATACAACTGACTGTCACGACATTTAAAGCTATCCGAACTCTTAAGTGTACATTCACATACTATATACTTTACAAGTGTCAAAATATATAATTATTTTTGCCACTAGATAAATATCAATAGCATCCTATAATATTATTTCATTTGAGTATACTTACATGAATTTAATTATCACAATTACACCAATTATCATGCAAAAGTCTATAGCTAAAGATGAGCACACCTCATTAAGCTATTATTCATTTTACTTAGTCACTAAATGTGTGTGGAGAAGGAGAGAAATGTCTGTTTTATTTTTTTATAAATATCATGGGCCTCTCAGTTTAGCTGCTTGATTTTATCCTGCCTGACTGCACAGAATTAAATCAAAGGAGGCTGCAGGAGGGAAACCAAAAGGAAATGAAACAATTGTAAAGATACAGCATCATTGAGGGTACGCTGGGTCCTTGAGGAAACAACTGGGAAACTATTAATTGGGGGAATGGCCTCCATCTGGCTCTAGATGAGCAAGGTTTATTCCCTGAATGCACGATAGAATGGGTATTACAATCTTAAAGTTCCTGACCTCAGGAGGGAGGGGTTGAGTGAGCAGCAGCAGGTGGAGAGGAATCTCTCACAGAGACCCAGAGGATGCTTTCAGGGGGCTAACTGTCAATCCTAGTCCAGGGAGCAGAGAGGTCTGGGCTTAGGGGAATTTATCCAACACTGGCCAGGAAAGAATAAAGTGTAGGTAAGAACCTGGCATATATGACCTTATTGTTGTAATCCTCATCTCTGATTGCCCTTTACACCTTGGTGAATGAATAAATACTGTTTTGTTCTGAAGCAGTTGTTTTGGAGTCACTTTAATTAATTGCTGGTCACAGGTCCCTGGAGTAAAAAGACTCACAAGTGACACAGACAGTTGGGGCTGTCACGTTAACTTGGTGGGGGCGGGGGGAATGTTGCTCCCCTGAGATCCACCCCTAGAGCGATTGAACTGGGTAATTTCCCCACTTGGGAGAGGTAAAGGAAGCTAGTCCTGTCACCCGAGGGGTGCATTTGAGAGGGACAAAAAGAGGTCTAAAGCACAGATCACCCTGTAACCAAGACAATAAAAACTCTCTTTTTTGAACGTATAGGGTAGGAATTTCAAAGAGAGATAAGGCAGCTAAGCGCACAATTGAAATTCAGTTGGATTTGGGCACCTCAGTCTCTTAGGCTCCTTTTAAATCTCAGCCATATACAATACAGCTGTGAACATAAATTATTGTTATAATAGTATTATGTGGTTTCTCAGGGAATTATCTGGCTTGGTAATATTATTATTGCCTTTTACAGATAGCAAAATTGATACACAATGACTTTGCCAAAGAAAAACAGTGGATAAATGTTCGTTTATGCCTTATTCTTTTTACCCCTTGAGTGCTGCATGTAAGGAGCACCCAGCAGACAAGCCATTCCATTGCATTTTATTGACTGCAATGGAACACAAAGGTGTATGACTACCAAATAGCATAAGGAACAAAGGGAAAGATTTTCAAAGGCACACAGGGCAATCCAGGACCTATGCTATATTGAAAACCACAGGAAGTTGGGTGCCTAACTCACATCTGTACCTTTGGAAATCTCCCCACTAAGTAGTTATACAAGCACCGGATACAGTAACAATATCAGTGGACATTTACTGTCAATGTGGATTAGAAATCAAAATGCAGATGGAAATGGACATATATAAGTTATTGTACCTTATTCTTTCGATCCCTTAATTTGCTGATAATAAAGAGGATATATATTACTCTCTCTGGTGTCACTGGAAACTGCTTCCCCCTGCCACTATCTGTATCAGATTAAATATTTTTATCAATTTCTCTCCTCATTCCACATAGCGGTGGCTGTATCATTTGGAAAATGTCTGCAGTGAAACTGCTTCTCTGTTTATGAAGCTAAATAAACAGTGTATGATGGCTTTAATACAACCAATCATCGACTTCTTCAAACAACTTTCAGCCCAATTTCTCTTGATTATAGACAACAGCTGTGTGTAACGAACTAGAGAGGAACAGGTCAATAAAAAGTATATGCATGTTCTTAAAGTACCTACCGCATATACATAGATAACTTTTTAACCTGACTGTAGACTCTTAGTAGCAACAATTAACAGCCATAGGTTCTAAGTTCATCTCATACAGTAAGCCAGTGGCCAATAAATTCTGAGAATTTGAACTTATTTTCTGGAAGTGAAATTTGACTCTTTACAATTTTTTTTAAATCACATGTTTTTAAACAAATGTCATGCTTTTGTGGGGCCTCACCCATAATTTTTGAGTGCTTGGGGTTGGCAATACTATTTATACAGGAAATTAAAAAAAAAAGAGCAATATTGTTCCCTGGGAAGTCTTTGTTAGTTGGATTCAGATCACTACATTTTGCTTCAGTCAGGAGGGGAAAATACACAATTGTTAATGTTTTGAGTGTCATTTTTTATTGTGCTGCTTCCAGGATTCTCTTTGTGATTGATATTTGAATGAGTAAAAAGTCACTATAATATTGTTGGAGTTTCTAGATGGTGCTATTGCAGATGATCTTAGTAGTTCTGTTTACCCGAATGGATAGAGTTAAGTTAAAGCTCTTGAAACAAATGCTTACAGTCAGTTGTGATACAGTTGGTTTTAATGGTGGTGCATATACTGAATATCCAAGTCAGCTGTGTTCTGCCTGAGTCTCTATTTCTCTCTCTGAATAAGGGCAATTTAGCTGCTGATGCTGCCTACAAATTACACCCGTGCAAGTAAACGTTACAAAGTTACAAAACATTATGCCTATGAGGCTGCTAAAACCATGTATTCTCCACTGTTGTGGCTAGGATTGCTATACTAGTTTCCAGTTAAACTTAATAAAATAGAATAAAATAAAATAGGAACATCTTTATAATAGTCACATCTGATGCCACTGCAGGAAATTCTCCCAGAAATTCAATTAGGCCCGACAATGCCTTTTTAACCAGCACCTCCAAGACACAGGCTTTTAAATTACACACTGCTCTCCTCAGTCATTAGCCTCCTTTCACAGAGAGTAACTTTTTAAATAAAGCTTATGTTTAGGGATGAAATAGTGGAAAGACACAAGAATCTGTCTAAAGATCAGTTTGACATCCTCAACCCAACCAGTGAGACTCCCAAACTTGGCTGAGAGGGCTTCACATTTTCCCTATCAAGCAGTCAGCTATTCTTCTGGGAGTTTAAAGCATCTCATCACGCTGTAAGACTGCACCCTTGGCAATAATGAACTAAACTTGCTAGAGCAGCTAACGATCACCAAACTATTCTTGAGGCAGCAGGGAATGTACATTTAAAAAAAAAAGTCAAGTCTTTCATGTTTGTTCTTCACTTTAGCATTATAGCATCTTGGAAAAAGTTGCGTTGGTTTCTTTCAAGAGCCAGCTTAATGAAAACAGTTAAGAAACTGACAATGGCTTATTAAGTTTTCAGGAAATTAAACTAAATGCATCAGACATGGACCCAAGCAAGAATACCAAATGCTAACCTTTACAAGAGCAGAAGGAACATCTAATTAGCTGTTTCTCTGCTGGTTCCCATAGCACTTAGACATCAGTGAACATTTCTCTAGAAATCAGTAGAAGATAAAGGCCTGGTCGACCCTAGAAAATTAGGTCGGCATAACTACATTGCACAGAGGTGTGAAAATCCACCATTTTTCATGCCCCTGAGTGGCATAGTTAAGCCAGCCTAAGTCCCTGTGTAGACAGCAGTATATCAACAGAATAATTCTTCCATGGACCCAGCAACTGCCTCTCAGGAAGGTGGATTACCTACTTCAATGAGAGAATTCCTCCCATCGGCATAGGTAGATTCTGAAGTGCTATAGCAGCACAAATGCAGTGGTGCAGCTGTGCTGCTATGGCATTTTAAGTATAGACATGCCCAAAAGAAATGCCTGGAATGTTCAAAAGAACATTAGATTTACCATACATTTGGCTCAACTCACTGGGTCCACAAAAGCTGATGTCCTGCCTCCAGCAACTGCAAACAACTGAGGCTTCAGAATAAGATGAAAATCTCCATACAGACAGCTGTACATGGTGAGATGAGTATATATTTCTGGAACCTCTGCACGGTGCAGTGTTAACAGAAAGGCCCATAAGGTCTAGGTGAAAGGAGCAGAAATATTAGGAGTGTTTTCTTTTTCTTTTCTTTTTTGGTAACAAATGAAGAAAGTATAGTAATATTTATCCTTTCATTCCTGATCTTTTAAAAAGTGGAGAATCAATGGCACCAGAGATGGAGAGTCCCCTGGAAGCTGAGATGTTAGATGGCCAGCAAAAGCCATGGAGGTAGCAATCCTGATCAGCAGGGAGCTGGATCAAGGTGGGATGGAGAGTGAGAGACAAAGTGGAAGGATAGTCAGCCAGATGGGGAAGCAAAGTGGAATGAGGCACTGGGATCTGGTGAAATGGCTGGCTGGCAGCAAGCAGTTGTATTTGTTCTACTTTGCATATGTGACCCATAAACCTCTGCTCATGGTCTAGCCACTAGAGGGGAAAGGAGAGCCACACAGTGTTAGCAGGGGTTACATTTGGGGGGAAAAAAACCCAACAATTTTGTGAAAATTTTCAGTGTTTCCCAATTTGTTTTCATTCTGCATCAAAACAAAACTGAGCCCTTTTGAATTATTTCATGAGAGAGAAACCCCAGAACAGCCAATGGTTATTACTGAAGTCCCTGCACTCTAGATTCAGAATAGGGAATTGAGCCTGATTCTCCCAGGTGAGTGCCCTAACTACTGGGCTATTAGCTATTCTGGGCTGGGCACGCATGCATGTCTTTTTTTTATATATAGTTGTGACCAGAAATTCCATCCTGGACCCTGAGAAACCTTTTTGTTTAAACTGATCCATTTTTGTGAAAATTTTCATTTCCAACAAAAAATTTGCATCTCTGGTTACATGCAGATGAGTGGCATCCCAGCTGGTGGTGAGGGAGGTGGGAGGGTGGAGAAGGAGAGAGTCATCCTGTGGAAAGAGTTGCAGAGCTAGCAGAGGAGGAAGAGCTTTGTGAAAAAGAAAGGGTTGTGGTTAGGTGAGATCTTTTTAACCATTTGAATGATTAATCCTTAGGGACTAAGTGAATATAGAGGGGATAAGGCACAAAAATGTTATGGACAATAGATTTCCACTGAGTTGATCCTGTTGTTGTTGTGACCAGCTTGTGTCCTGATGCAAGAGATCCCAGCAGCAATTAAGAGGTAATGCTCATCACAAGGCAACAAATTACTTGTGAACATGCTCAGGAATTTTGCAGCAGTGAAAGCGCAAGTTGCTGTGCAAAGGCCAGTGCAGAGATGTTAGTGACATTTTTAGTCTGTTATAGTTTCTCTTTGTAAGGCTGACTATATGAAGTCAATTTCAGAAGTAGTCAGTTTCCAAAAACATTGGATGCTATTATAAATGTTGTCTCAAACACACCTCATCCACAGTCCCCGAAGATGCCTCTGTGCTGAGACTGTGGTATCCTTAAGAAAATGATTGATCATATATGGCTACATACCCCATTTCTTCCAATTAGGGAGTCTTTTTTCTGATTTGTTTTTGGCATGTAAAAATAATAATAATAAAAAAAGATATTTTAGTGAGAAAATTGTATTGAACAGCCCTAGCCGAAGCAACTGTTTAAACAGTCGAGAGAAGATTTTTTTATAAACAAATCAATGTGCAGCATTTCCTAATACGACAAAGCATATTTTTAGTACAGGAACACTTTAGAATTAGTAATGATGTTCTGCCTAGAGAAGGCATTTCCAGAAAAGGCATTTCTTGTGGCTAAAAGAAGCAATAGGGACTTTCCTCAGCTCTGCCAAAGTGTTGCACAATCCATAACCTCTCACTGCCTCAGTTTCCCAATCAGTCAATATAAAATACTTCTCCAGCCCACAGGGATGCTGTGAAACTTAATTTATTGTTTGTGAAGCACTTTGGGACTCACAAAAGTAAGGTGCTGTAGAAATGCCAAGAATTCATTAGTTTGAGGAAAAGTGAACAACTTTCTATTGTACACAACAGTCTATAACAATCCAAGGCTGCTGCAAAAACTTACATGCTTTAATGGCCATCCAATTTCACAGTGGCAGAATACAATCATCTTCATTATGTAACCCTAAAAGGAGAGGGTCAGCACTAGTTCTACATACTAACAACATCCCACTTAACCCTTCAAAATAGATGCTGAGTTGGCTATCTGCAGTGGGGCAAATTTCATCCAAAGAGAGTAAATTATTCTTCTGTAATTCTCACCTATATTTTACAACCTACTGGCCAGCTAGTCAACAGATCTTAGCACTAAACAGCTTCTATTTAGACACCTACGTGAAGAGATTTTCATTGTTTGCAGTAGGAGCTTTGGAGTGCTCACCATAGCCCTCAGCTTTTACAAAGAAAGAGGACAATTAATTGAAGCCTATTTACTTCTCACTCTGTCTTTTTACTCCTGTTAAGGTACAATCCAGACAATAATAGCCTTGATTTTTTAATAGTTTCTGTTTCTTAGGTAACAACTTGACTCTTGAATGACCTGGAATTTAAAGCTACTTTAATGCTGTCCTTACAGAAAAGTCCAATAGAAATTAACAGAGATTAAACCAGAAGAGGTCTATAGAAATTTTCTAAAAATCTATAGTATTTAGTAAGGAATGATAGAATTTCTACAGAATTTTGTAGGTTGGTTTTAAAATGATATTTTTGGTCATTATTACATATAGGCTATGGCTACACTCTGAGCTAGGGAGTGATTCCCAGCTTGTGTGCATATATTCACACAAGTACAAATTAGCAGTGTAGCCACAGTAGCACAGGCAGCAGCAGCAGCGACACAGCTTAGCCATGCTGCGTATACACCTATGAAATTCAGACATGTTTGTATTGATGTCCCAGAAATAAAAGCAAAGACAGAAACCATGTCATCTCAACCTGGGATTTCCTGCATGGTGCGGTATTTAAACTACATTATTAATATTACAATAATACCCCTTTCACTGTCTCCTGCATTGCAAGGATATAGGCCCCAATTCAGCAGAGCACCTAAGTACATGTTTAACTTTAAGCACATGACTAATCAGAACCCTATATAGCAAAGCTTTACATACCTGAACTAGAGTAATGCACCACTCCCACAGACAGAAACAGGAGTGTGCCTAATGAAAAATGCTGTGGGGACCTCAAGATTTGTCCCTAATCTTTGTTATGATTTAAAAAATGGGATAGAAAATTTAAATAAAGTATGAAATATTAGCCCACCTTGCAATGTATTGTTTTACTGGATTTCAGATTAATTGAAGTTTCAGAGGAGGGACTGACCCATGAATAATTCCCAGTTCATTTTAGAATTTCCACTCTTTCCTTCTCCTAATTCAGTCTGGGTGAACTTTAAAAGTCCTTAATTCAAAAATAATTGGGCCAGATCTTCAAAAACATTCATTATACCTTGACTCCTGAACTAGAACAAATTACCATGCATACTGTTCAAATATAACTCACTAGAAAGAGGGCAAAAAGAGAAACAAAATGCTATTTTTATTTTTTTTAAATAAAAAGTTTGTCTGTGATTCTTTTGTGTTTAGGAATGATCATTGCTTGTTATAAAAAACGAAAGGGTTTAATAACAGACTCCTACTTTGTTCCAAAATAGGAAATTCAAATTTATTTTTCAAGATGAAAAGTTTCATGCAATGATTTATACAATTTTTATAAGCAATTTCATAAATATGCCCCCAACCTGACAGCCCTATAAAACTCTGCTGCATCTGTTATATTGTCCCTCCCAGCAGCTTCCATTTCATTGTTTGCATTATATGTGTGATTTCTTTTCCTCCCCTCTTTTGTTATCTGCTCCTATTTCTATTTGTCCAGCTCTCTCTGGACAAAGCTCTTCCTTTCTCATTCCCTCAGTTCAAATCTCCTTGAAAATTTCTGCTTCCCCCAGTTTCAACAGCTGCTTTCTCCTGTAAAAGCTCCCTGAGGGATTGTACACTCTCTCTATACTCCAGCCTCAGGCAAAATCCCCATGATAGTTCCTGCAGCGTTCCCACTACCAACATCTCTCCCTAATAGAGCAGATAACATTCCAAACCACTTTGTATGAATTCACAACTCCCTTCAGGATAAATTCTGGTTTCAAGAAATGCATGTTGCTTTGTGGTGTGTGTCACTACTCACATTTTACAGGATGAGACCGAAACACCATTTTGACTTGACTTGATATAAACTAATAATGGTATTTGATGTGATTAATATGAAGACTTGTTCTATTTTCTGTTTAAACATCCTTTGACTAATGTTAATAAATTACTAGAGACAAGCGTATAATTTGCAATGAATAATTTAACTGATGAAGTTAGCTGGATTTTATGCTTGTGGTACATCAGTGAACAGATCCTGACTTCCTTGGATGTATTTTTATGCAAAAATATGATGATTTATTTTTGCAAAGTTTTATGCCTGAATGGATGGGTCATAAACAGTTTTGTGTGATCATAAAATTATAGAAACGTAGGGCTGGAAGGAACCGCGATAGGTCATCTAGTCTATCCCTTTGTACTGAGACGGGAACAATTATACCTAGACCATTCCAGACAGGTGTTTGTCTAACCTGGTCTTGGAAACCTCCAATGATGGGGATTCCACAACTCCCTTGGAAACCTGTTCCAGTGCTTAATTATCCTTATAGTTAGAAAGTTTTTCCTAACATCTAACCTAAATCTCTCTTGCCATAGATTAAGACCATTACTTCTTGTCTTATCTTCAGTGAAAATGGAGAACAATTGATCACCATTCTCTTTGTAAAAGCCCTTTTACAACTGAGATTTTGTCTCAGTGAAAGAAACAAGAGAGGCAAAACTCAGTGAGGTAAGGCTTTGTAAATCCTTATCTGACAATGACAGTTAGAGCAGGCAGATGCAGCAGCATCCCTTTCTCTTAGGGAAAGGTGCACTGGGTTGTTAGCCAGGAGGAGACCATGAGTTTTGGTGTCAGTTTAACCCACATGCTTTATAGTGCAGTATTTGATTTGTAAGTCCAAGGAAAGGAGGAAAAACTGAGGGGAGGAGACATGGGTTTTTGCTTGAATCATCTTTGTCTGTGCACACTTGCAGAGCAGGGCAGTGCAACTCAGCCATAAAGGCCCAGAAACATCCAAAAGTAGGGTCATGCAATTACTAGACATCCTCCTATATGGATCCATAGGTCTAGTGCTCTCACACAGCTCTGGAACAGTCCCTGGGAGGATGCTTTCAGTGTGCTAACTGACTTAAGGTCACATTCTCTCCCTGGGATAAGCCCTTTGGCTTCACCGCCTTCTGGGACCAAACTTCAGAGCCTCCAGCACCCCTGCTTCATATCATGAGCTCTTCTCAGCAAGTCCACCTACATTGGACACCTGGGAAAGGCTTACACACACCCAAAGGGTGCAATGTAACCCCAACTTCCTTAATCTGGAGTGACTCTGTCAGCGTTGAAAAAAAAAAAAAAAACCACAGAAGGATCTATTAGATATCTGGAACACAGCATAGAAAGTCTTTAGGTAACAGAATTTACAGCATTGTCCATCTGGGTCATCCTTAGCTCAGAGCACCCTCTGAACTCTCCTTTTTTCCCAGTCCAGAAGTGTGTCTCCTGCTTCCAGCGGCCCACACGTAACAACCTACGAGGTCCCCTCCTCCATCCTTTACTCTTGCTCCCGGGAAAACATGGTCACCTGGCCATGCCCTTTAGCATTTTGTTCTCCAGCTGGTTGAAACCAGCTGGCTTCCTGCAGAGTGTGGGCCAACGTAGTCGTTCGTTGCTAGATACCAAATCGCTGGGTAACTGTCTGGGCCCATTTCCAGACAGCTAAGCATCAGTCACACTGTGACAGGATCCCCGGGGACTGCTGTACCCCCTTCACTCTCCAGCCTGGGCTGTCTCTCACAGTGCTTTGCTAGTGACAAGCAGCAAACCCCTCCAGGTGCTGTGATCACTCAGCACAACTGCACATGGAGTCCCACACCCAGCTAGATTGCATGAATGCTACCAGAGCCACTCATGAATCACACAGACAAAGGCACCAGCCAAATCCCCTCAGCTCCCAGCCTTGTATCTCAGGAATATACTGTCTTGCACTGCTCACGGTGAGCAATGGAAAGTGGATATACACCAGCCTTTGTAAACCTGAGCGGATTTAACAAACACTTCAGGCAAACTCACTGGTAAAGATAAACAGTTAAACAAGTTTATTGACTACAAAATATAGATTTTAAGTGATTATAAGTGATAGGCAAAGTCAGAGTGGTTACCAAAATAAAATAAAATATAAGCATGCAGTCTATTAGACTGGACAACACCTAGATTAAGCAGTTTTTCTCACCCTACTGGATATTGTAGTTCATAGTACACAGGTTTCACCCTTGAAACCTGGGCCAGTCTCCTCTGTTGGAGTCTTCAGTCTTCTGAGCATCCTTGTGTCTTGCACCATAGGTGGAGGGTGGGGGAGGAGAAAAGGCCAAGCATTGGGCCACTGTGTTCTGTTTTATACCCTTAGTCCATGTGCTTGGAGAACACAAGTCCAGGCATGTCTGGTGGGCATTGCTGAGTCACAAGGTGAAGCAATACCCTGGTGTGTCAACTGTGAGTGAGTCATTGAATTGTAACTCCTCTGCTGGACAAAGGCTGGTGATGTCTGTTCAGCACCTACCTGGGCGTTGGTTACCTCTTCCCTTGTCATTGTCTCTGGAGAGCTAGTATTGGGGGCGCTTCCCAAACCCCAAGCCTCTTTTAGTGAAAACCATACAACACAATTCTTATAATATTATATGCATTAATGATACACATATTTAGATTAACAATGGCTTTCAGCAGATCATAACCTTTCCCATGATACCTCACATGGCATGCTTTATATGCCTTTATACAATTATATGTAAATGAGGAATATGGGGGTTAGAGGGTACTCTCCCAAGGTATAGAATGTCACACACCTGGATCTATGGGTCTCTGCAAAGAATAAACAATCTTCTCCCACCTAATTAATGCACCATATAGGGTAAACTGACACACCCACACACACAATATTCAACAAAATATGAAAAATTCACACTCCATCACAGCTCCATAACTGTTTAAGAAACTGTATAGGAAATTTCTATTAAGCACCAAATACTTTTACACACCTCACATATAGTAACCATCTGAAAGCTGAGCCAAGCAGAACTCAGTGAGGGAAAGGATAGAAATATCAGAGTTAAAGACAGTTCTGTGGGCTCAACAGCTTATTGACACAGGACTAAGATGTGCCTGTTGTGAGGGCTGGCTCCCAATACCTGTACCACGTTGGGAATAGGAGAATGTTAGCCCAGATTTAATTACTAAATAAGCCGTCATTTAGGATAATGTATGCTACGGGGACATAGGAATTGCTATAGTAGATGAGAACCAAGATCTACTTAGTCCAGTATCCTGTCTGGCAAAGGGGCCAGCACCAGATGTTTCAGAAGGTAAAAGAACCTTGCATATGCTGTCAGATTTTGAATCATATTAAGTGCTTGGCCTTCACAACTTCCTGTAGCACAGAGTTCCACAGTCCAATTACATGTTGTGTAAAAAAAGTATTTCCTTTTATCAGTTTTGAATTTCCCATATTTTAGTTTTAATGTATGCCCCCTTGTTCTTGTATTATGAGACAGGGAGAAGAGGCATTTCTGATCCACTTTATCTAAACCAGTCATTTTATAAGCTTTTCTCATAGTCCACCTCAATGTGTTTTATGGGCCTAGGGGAATGCTGGGAGGGGAGAATTTGTCACCCTTAGAGGCTACAGTTCCCACGGAATTTACATTTAGATATTAGTTAACTGCATTAAATTGAGATTGTCTCCGTGAAAGAGATAACATATGCAAAGCTCAGTGAGGTGAGGCTTTGTAAATCCTTATGTGACTTAGCTAGACTTATGGTGGAAAAAATAATGCCTGGAAATCCAGGATATTGATATTTTACATGCTGATCTGAATACCTGTACAACTTTGGGTACAGGCTACAGATTTCCACTCTCACCAGAAACTGAGGAGACCAGTCAAGACTTAATCCAAGGACTGGAAGGCGGTTTTAAGGATCTTCAAACTTCTGTTTGCTGACAAGGCTCTGAAGTGGTTGGAAAGGAACCGAGATATTGCCTCTTTTCTTAAGCTCTCAAGAGAACCCAGCTGATACATTACATTTTAAGGCCCCACTAGAGAGACTGAGAAATCACCTATGACAGAAGATCAGAAGGCAATGTGTTTAAGTGTGTGCGTGCGCTAACGGATAGAAATATAAATGTTATATTGAAACCTTACAATGAAATATATGTAATAGCAACAAAGTGGTAGAAGTCTGTATAAGAAAAACACAAGTAGATTTACTACCTAATAGATTTGGCTTAAAAGTTATTCATAAGTATTCCAAATGCTGTTCACTATTGTGTGCATGTTTGTATTACATGCTTGGTTTTTTTCTGTTTACAAAGAAATTACATAGTACTCTCTCTTTGATGTTGACTGCCAGCTATTAACATCTACATTTAGAGTTTTTCATACAATAGCCTTGTGATTTAACTGTGTAATGCTTTCCAAAAATTTCTGGAGAGAGAGAAATCTGGCCTGTGCTTCAGCAAAGAGTTAAGCTATGGTGCATTTAAGGGGAGTGCAATAGAGTTATACATAACTTCTCTCCAGCACCCATTACAGCAGCCTGTTCAGTGACTGGCTTTAATTCTTTGCATTTCACAGCTCTTATTACTGAACAAGGCTTCATACTTCTTCCTTAGGAGACTGGCAAGTATAATTCATCCATTTTACATATAAGGTATCAGAGAGATTGAACAAAGTCACCTCTTGCAGGGTTAGGAATAGTATCTTTTTCTACAATATGACAAGTCACATCTGCTCAGAACACTGCCTTGCAGAATTGTATCTAATCTGTTGCTTTGACCATGCTGCCTGTAGCCCCTAGACCACATTTGCCTCCAGATGGAGGATTCTTGGTTCCCAACACTACTCTGCCATCCAACAAATAATTGTGTAACCCACTGGCAAAATGTGTGATGTTGCCCTCTAGTGATCAGTGTGCGTAGGGTACAACAGCCTGCTACTGCTATCAGTTACTTCTTCATCTCAAGTGGTAGTAGTATACAGATCTTGGGTTCCACCAATGCTGATTACTGATGTAGAGCATCAGTGTGATGAAACTTTATTTTTCTTTTTTTTTTAAACTAGGTAATTACATATGAAAATCTGTTAAAATATTAAGGGAATGAAGTAAAGAACACAAACATTAGGAAATGTCAGAATTAGGTTTGTTTGTAGAATCTTAATTCACCTCTTCATGCTCATGCATTATGAAACAGTACTTAGGAGACATGTAGAACAAATATTACATGATCATGTAATATTTGTTCTACATGTCTCCTATCTTCAGTGCACAGGATGGACAGTAATGAAACCAAGGGCTACCAGTATAGAAAGGATGCTGCTCTCTTTTATTTAAGACACTGTAAGGGGACCCAGAAGAGCTAACTTCTATTCCTGGCTCTGCCACAACTTTCCTGTGTGATATAGGGTAAGGCTGTCATAATGCATAAGGGCAAGGGAAGCAAAATAAGATAGCCCCTCATGCTGCCAATACAGCATTTTTACATTAAAAACATTACCTTAGAGAAGAAATATTTCAGTGAAGAAGGTCACTATTGAGCCTTATGAAATATAAAGTATTATCAAGATTTTACATTTTAGGTGTAGGTAAGAGCACTTTTTTATTCACATTCATGCAATGAGATTAGCTATGTATTATATTATATGTAGTAATACATTAGCTATGTATTCAGCATGGCTGTCTAATCTACATGTATCTCCATATACATGTTGTATAAAACTAATAAAAAATGTTTGGTGGGGGAGATGGAAAAGATGCAGTTGAAGAGCACCTGAAAAAAACACAGTATGATTAAGGATAGGCAGCATGGATTTAGGCAGGGGAGGTTATGTTTAACTAATTTCCTAGAGTTCTTCAAAGATATTACTGCCATGACAGATGAGAGAATTTCAGTGGTTGTAGTGCATTTAGTTTTTCAAAACATATTTGACAAAATTCCACATTAGAGATTAATGTTTAAGGGTCATAAAATAAAAGGTAAAAATAGGGTGCTGGTTAGAAAACTGGTTTAAAAGCAGGAGACAGAAGGTAATAATATCACCTTACATTTATGTAGCACCTTTCACACTGAAGGATTCCAAAATGCTTTGTATACGACATTCCTCTGACCAGGGTAACTTTATCCTTCACTAAATGTAGCCACCTCTTGGGTAGTACACAGCAGGCATTCTGCACCAGTAGCAGTAGATAAAAGTTTTTATAGGGAAGTGCATTATTAGTTTTATCTGATTGAAAGGAAGCATTACAGCAAGTTAAGCAAACTGTAATTACCTGAATGGAGCTTGGCTAGGGAATTAGGGCTATCATCACTATCCTTATGACAATCACCACATATAAATGTCAGGGATACATCTCCAATATATACCCCTTCCTCCAGCACAGTGTCCAGAACCATGGCTTTATGCCATTGTACTATTTTAGGTGGTGATTTGACAAACACCATCTTTAAGGATCTCAAGTAGGGCACCAAAACTACAGACACATCTAAAATCACTCGACATTTTTTAAAATCTTATTTGTGGGACATTGCAGCACTTTCCCTCACCTTGCTAGTCCTAGGTGTTTGGAGGCTATTTCAAACTATAAAGATCCCCGGTAGTCCAATGTGGGCACTAATGATACTGTGAGGTATGACCCTCAGCAGACCAGAAATGATTATAGGGCTCTGGGAGTAAGGGTGAAGAAGTTGGGAGCACAGGTGGTATTCTCTTAGATCCTTCCGGTCAAAGAACTTTTTATTTCAGAAGGTTGAAAAAGCTACTAGGGGGGAAGCTGTTCTAGACTTGATTTTAACAAATAGGGAGGAACTCGTTGAGAATTTGAAAGTAGAAGGCAGCTTGGGTGAAAGTGATCATGAAATCATAGAGTTTGCAATTCTAAAAGGAAGGGTAGAAGGGAGAACAGCAAAATAGAGACAATGGATTTCAGGAAGGCAGATTTTGGTAAGCTCAGAGAGCTGATAGGTAAGGTCCCATGGGAATCAAGACTGAGGGGAAAAACAACTGAGGAGAGTTGGCAGTTTTTCAAAGGGACACTATTAAGGGCCCAAAAGCAAGCTATTCTGCTGGTTAGGAAAGATAGAAAATGTGGCAAAAGACCACCTTGGCTTAACCATGAGATCTTGCATGAACTAAAAAATAAAAAGGAGTCATATAAAAAATGGAAACTAGGACAGATTACAAAGGATGAATATAGGCAAACAACACAGGACTGCAGGGGCAAGATTAGAAAGGCAAAGGCACAAAATGAGCTCAAATTAGCTACAGGAATAAAGGGAAACAAGAAGACTCTTTATCAATACATTAGAAGCAAGAGGAAGACCAAAGACAGGGTAGGCCCACTGCTTAGTGAAGAGGGAGTAACAGGAAACTTGGAAATGGCAGAGATGCTTAATGACTTCTTTGTTTTGGTCTTCACCGAGAAGTCTGAAGGAATGCCTAACATAGTGAATGCTAACGGGAAGGGGGTAGGTTTAGCAGATAAAATAAAAAAAGAACAAGTTAAAAATCACTTAGAAAAGTTAGATGCCTGCAAGTCACCAGGGCCTGATGAAATGCATCCTAGAATATTCAAGGAGCTAATAGAGGAGGTATCTGAGCCTCCAGCTATTATCTTTGGAAAATCATGGGAGACGGGAGAGATTCCAGAAGACTGGAAAAGGGCAAATATAGTGCCCATCTATAAAAAAGGAAATAAAAACAACCCAGGAAACTACAGACCAGTTAGTTTAACTTCTGTTCCAGGGAAGATAATGGAGCAAGTAATTAAGGCAATCATCTGCAAACACTTGGAAGGTGGTAAGGTGATAGGGAACAGCCAGCATGGATTTGTGAAGAACAAATCATGTCAAACCAATCTGATAGCTTTCTTTGATAGGATAATGAGTCTTGTGGATAAGGGAGAAGCTGTGGATGTGGTATACCTAGACTTTAGTAAGCCATTTGATACGGTCTCGCATGATATTCTTATCAATAAACTAGGCAAATACAATTTAGATGGGGCTACTATAAGGTGGGTGCATAACTGGCTGGATAACCGTACTCAGAGAGTTGTTATTAATGGTTCCCAATCCTGTTGGAAAGGTATAACAAGTGGGGTTCCGCTGGGGTCTGTTTTGGGACCGGCTCTGTTCAATATCTTCATTAACGACTTAGATATTGGCATAGAAAGTACGCTTATTAAGTTTGCGGATGATACCAAACTGGGAAGGATTGCAACTGCTTTGGATGACAGGGTCATAATTCAAAATGATCTGGACAAATTGGAGAAATGGTCTGAGTTAAACAGGATGAAGTTTAACAAAGACAAATGCAAAGTGCTCCACTTAGGAAGAAAAAAAAATCAGTTTCACACATACAGAATGGGAAGAAACTGTCTAGGAAGGAGTACGGCAGAAAGGGATCTAGGGGTTAGAGTGGATCACAAGCTAAATACGAGTCAACAGTGTGATGCTGTTGCAAAAAAAAAAAAAAAAAAAAGCAAACATGATTCTGGGATGTATTAACAGGTGTGTTGTGAGCAAGACACGAGAAGTCATTCTTCTGCTCTACTCTGCTCTAGTTAGACCTCAGCTGGAGTATTGTGTCCAGTTCTGGGTACCGCATTTCAAGTAAGATGTTGAGAAACTGGAAAGGGTCCAGAGAAGAGCAACAAGAATGATTAAAGGTCTTGAGAACATGACCTATTAAGGAAGGCTGAAAGAATTGGGTTTGTTTAGTTTGGAAAAGAGAAGACTGCGAGGGGACATGATAGCAGTTTTCAGGTATCTAAAAGGGTGTCATAAGGAGGAGGGAGAAAACTTGTTCACCTTAGGCTCTAAGGATAGAACAAGAAGCAATGGGCTTAAACTGCAGCAAGGGAGGTCTAGGTTGGACATTAGGAAAAAGTTCCTAACTGTCAGGGTGGTTAAACACTGGAATAAATTGCCTAGGGAGGTTGTGGAATCTCCATCTCTGGAGATATTTAAGAGGAGGTTAGATAAATGTCCATCAGGGATGGTCTAGACAGTATTTGGTCCTGCCATGTGGGCAGGGGACTGGACTCGATGACCTCTCGAGGTCCCTTCCAGTCCTAGAATCTATAAGGTTAGGGGCCTGGGCAGAGAGAGATGCATCCTGGGTTGAATGCCTGGCTGCAAAGATGGTGTCGCCAGAAGGGCTTTGGTTTCCTTGTCCCTTGGATGCTCTTCCAGGAAGAAGGACTGCTAAGCAGAGAGGAGCTCCACCTATCGAGGAAGGGGAAGAGTATATTTGGACACAGACTGTCTAACCTAGTGAGGAGAGCTTTAAACTAGGCTTGAAGGGTGCAGGTGACCAAAGCCCACAGGTAAGTCAAGAACCTGGCAACCTAGAAGAAGGTTTGGAATTTGGGAGGTGCATGGGCTGTTATAGCAAGGAAAAAGGAGAGACAAGACATAATGCGGGGGGGTGTCAAATCAGTATCTTAGATGTCTGTATACTAATGTGAGAAGTATGGGGAATAAGCAGCAATAACTTGAAATGCTAGTAAATAAACAACTATGACATAGTTGGCATCACAGAGACCTGGTAGGATAATAAGCATGACTGGAATATTGGTACAGAAGGGTACAGCTTGCTCAGGAAGGACAGGCAGGGGAAAAAAAGGAGGAGGTATTGCCTTATATATTAAAAATGTATACACTTGGACTGAGGTTAAGATAGGAGACAGACTTGTTGAAAGTCTCTGGGTAAGGATCAAAGGGGTAAAAAACAAGGGTGAGGTCATGGTAGGGGTCTAATACAGACCACCTAACCAGGAAGAAGAGGTGGATGAGGCTTTTTTAAAACAACAAAATCATATAAAGCACAGGACTTGGTGGTGATGGAGGACTTCAACTACTCAGACATCTGTTGGGAAAATAACACAGCAGGGCACAGATTATCAAACAAGTTCCTGGAATGTATTGGAGACATTTTTTATTTCAGAAGGTGGAGAAAGCTACTACGGGAGAGGCTGTTCTAGATTTGATTTTGACAAATAGGGAGGAACTAGTTGAGAATTTGAAAGTGGAAGGCAGCTTAGGTGAAAGTGATTGTGATGGGTTGGCCCCCTTCAAGATGCCACCTGCTGTGCTGAGATACCACTGAGCCCACCTACTCTGCCAGCCTGGGCACCCTTTTTACCCGTCTTGCCGAGCCAGGCTATTAAGCCTCCTCCACCGCACACACTGGCAGGGCCACACCCAACAGACACTGAGATCAGCTCTGGGATTACTCAGTTTAAGGGACTTGCCCCAGTACTCAGGTGTCCACTTCCCTTGGAGCGCAGACCTAAAGGAATATTATGAAATCTGCCTCCTCCCTCCATGTGGAGGAAGGTACGCACAACCTCTTCCCCCTCACATTATGAATTCCACAAATGGGGATCTATTATACACAAGAAATAAGTTTATTAACTACAAAAGGTGAATATTAAGTAGTTAAAGAGATAGAAAACAGAACAAAGCAGAACAAAACACACAAACTTTTTTTCCACTAAAGAAATTGGTTACAAATAGTAATTTCTCACCCTAAATCTTGTGTGACAAAGTTCCTACTCTATCTTGGTGGGTCCTGCGTTTATTGGTGGATTTTCTTGCCTCAGAGATTCACCATGTGGGTTGGGGAACAGCCCGGAGACCTTCCCCTCTGGAAGAACCCACAGTCCAGGTCAATTGGGAGGTTTGGGAGGAACCCGGGCCCGCCCTCTACTCCAGGTTCCAGCCCAGGACCCTGTGGACTGCAGCTGTCTATAGTGCCTCCTGTAACAGCTGCATGAAAGCTACAACTCCCTGGGCTACTTCCCCATGGCCTCCTCCAAACACCTTCCTTATTCTCACCACAGGAGCTTACTCCTGGTGTCAGATAACGCTTGTGCTCCTCAGTCCTCCAGCAGCACACTCTCAGCTCCTTGCACCTCTTGCTCCCAGCTCCTCACACTCACACTACAAACTGAAGTGAGCTCCTTTTTAAAACCCAAGTGCCCTGATTAGCCTGCCTTAATTGATTCTAGCAGCTTCTTCTTAATTAGCTCCAGGTGTCCTAATTAGCCAGCCTTCCTTAACTGGTTCTAGCAGGTTCCTGATTTCTCTAGTGCAGCCCCTGCTCTGGTCACTCAGGGAACAGAAAACTATTCATCCAGTGACCAGTATATTTGTCCTCTACCAGACTCCTGTACCCCACTGGTCTGGGTCTGTCACACTTGTTACAGGCAGATTGTAGAAAGTCTTGAAGGCAGCTACACTGGTCTGCAGCTTGAGTCCTCAGATAGCATTACTCGCAAGCTAGATGCCCTTCCAGCTTGGGCTCAAGCCTTCTCCCCCCCAGTTCAGTTCTTGATTCCAGGTGTTTTTCAGTGTCTCTTTCGGTGGGGAGGCAGAGAAGAACCTTGATGATGTCTCTCCCCTGCCTTATATAGCTCTTGTGTAATGTGGGAACCCTTTGTCTTCCAGTGGAAAATCACTGGCATTCCAAAAGGGGAAGGGGTGGGTCCAGTACCAGGTGACTCGGACCCATGCTCTGCAGGGCTGTGGCAGCCATTACTCGTAGGCTGTCTCGAGCGTCTACAGGAAGACTAAGCTCTTTTACAGTCCATTGTCTTTGCTAATGGGCCATTAGCACTGTCTGCCTTTCTCATTGTTGTACCTGAAGGGCTAGTGTGGGGGGGGTGACACCCAAAGTAACCCATTTGAAATACAGATACATAGTAAATATTCCTAACTTCAGATACAGAAATGATACAGGCATACCAATTGGATAATCACATTCAGTAAATCATAATCTTTCCAATGATATCTTACATGAGCCATCTTGCATCAAGTACATCTCAGTTATGTTATATCCATATCATAAGCATATTTCCATAAAGCATATGGAATGTAACGTCACAGTGATCATGAAATGATAGCATTCATGATTCTAAGGAATGGTAGGAGGGAGAGCAGCAAAATAAAGAAAATGGATTTCAAGAGGCAGACTTTAGCAAACTCAGGGAGTTGCTAGGTAAGATCCCACAGGAAGCAAGGGTAAAACAATTGAAGACAGTTGTCAGTTTTTCAAATAGACATATTAAGGGCACAAGAGCAAGCTATCCCACTGTGTAGGAAAGATAGGAAGTATGGGAAGAGACCACCTTGGCTTATTCAGGAGATCTTCAGTGATCTAAAAATCAAAAAAGAGTCCTATAAAAAGTGGAAACTGGGTCAAATTACGAAGGATGAATATAAACAAATAACACAACTATGTGGGGACAAAATTAGAAAGGTCAAGGCACAAAACGAGATCAAACTAGCTAGAAACATAAAGGGTAACAAGATTAGGCCTTAACTAGAGTATTGTGTCCAGTTCTGGTCGCCACATTTCAGGAAGGGTGTATGTGTGTGTGTAAAAAACTGAAGCAATAACTGTTTGCTCAATGACCTGTAGCTAAGACATATTTCTTTCTAGTTGGGAACTAGCTAAGCCTTTTGCTGACACCTGCTATGTGTTAATTTATGGTTTTATGTAGCAAGCACATGGAGACAGGCTGCAGTAGCAGGAAACATTAAGCCAAAACACTTATGTGCTGACCCTCATGTACACTAACCATATCTCAAGGTGTACTCACTGTGACCTGTGGTAGCCCTCACTGGAAATGCCAAGGTCAGGGCAGGCTGCAAAAGCGAGAGCAGATACCCACCAATCTTGGGAGTAACACTGAAGTTAAACTACCCAACAAGCCACAAACTGTGCTTCTGATCCCCCACACTGATTATCAAGCAGCATAAAAGAAATCACACAGCCCCCTTTATTGCATTCCAGTTCTCTGGCTCCCAGTCAGCACATAGGTCCAGGATAGTGAGAATTTATTTTAAAAAAGCCCTGCTCACTATACAAAATGTTCTTCTGACCCAAAAGGGTCAGCCACGTTACCAGGTCAGTATAGGTTTGCATCTTACCCAAAATACCATGCTGCCAGCCAATCCTTTAGCAGCTAAAACTAAAGGTTTGTTATAAAGAAAAAAGAAAGAACAAGAAGAGAGCTGTTAAATGGTAAAGCACTCAGATACAAACAAAGATTCAAAGTCCATGTTTCAAGTTCTTAGCAGTATTAGAGAGTTTGCTGGCTTGAAAGTCCCTCTGGGAAATGTGCAGGTCATAGTGGATGGCTTTGCTGCAATGGGATTCCCTAACTGCGGTGGGGCGATAGATGGAACCCATATTCCTATCTTGGCACCGGAGCACCAGGGTACCCAATACATAAACCGCAAGGGGTACTTTTGTGCTGCAAGCACTTGTGGATCACAAGGAACATTTCACCAACATCAATGTGGGCTGGCCGGAAGGGTTCATGACGCTCGCGTCTTCAGGAACACTAATCTGTTTAAATGGCTGCAGCAAGGGACTTACTTCCTGGACCAGAAAATAACCGTTGGGGATGTTGAAATGCCTATAGTTATCCTTGGGGACCCAGCCTACCCCTTAATGCCATGGCTCATGAAGCCATAGACAGGCAGCCTGGACAGGAGTCAGGAGCTGTTCAACTACAGGCTGAGCAAGTGCAGAATGGTGGTAGAATGTGCATTTGGCCATTTAAAAGGTCGCTGGCGCTCGTTACTGACTCACTCAGACCTCAGCCAAACCAATATCCCCATTGCTATTGCTGTTTGCTGTGTACTCCACAATCTCTGTGAGAGTAAGGGGGAGACCTTTATGGCGGGGTGGGAGGCTGAGGTAAATCGCCTGGCTGCTAATGCGCAGCCAGACATCAGGGTGATTAGAAGATCACACCAGGAAGTGCTGCGCATCAGAGAAGCTTTGAAAACCAGTTTCATGACTGGCCAGGCTATGGTGTGAAAGTTCTGTTTGTTGAAAACCCGTCCCCTTGATTGACTTATTCCCTGTAAGCAAACCACCCTCCCCCCTTAAATCACAGCTTGCTTTTAAAGGAAATAAAGTCACTATCATTTAAAAATCATGTATTCTTTATTAATGGATTATAAACATAGGGAGAGAACCGACAAGGTAACCTGGGTGAGGTTTGGAAGGAGGATAGGAGGGAAGTAAAAGGCCACTGAAAAAATTCAATATAACGACAGCCTTTTGGTTGGGCTGTCCACTGGGGTAGAGTTGGAGGGTGCACGGAGCCTCCCCCCTCATGTTCTTACACATCTGGGTGAGGAGGATACGGAACATGGTGAGGGGGGAGGGGAGCTATACAGCAGGTGCAGCGGCACTCTGTTATCCTGCTGCCATTCCTGAAGCTCCACCAGATGCCGGAGCATGTCCGTTTGATCATGCAGCAGCCCCAGCATTGCAGCCTGCCACCTCTCATCTCGAGCATCCCTCATGACCTCACGTTCACTGGCATCTTTCCTATATTTAGATATCGTGTCCTTCCACTCATTTGAATGAGCTCTTTCATTGCAGGTGTATTCCATTATTTCCGAGAACATCTCGTCTAGAGTCCTCTTTCTCCGCCGCCTTATCTGAGATAGCCTTTGGGACGGAGGAAGGAGGCTTGAAAAATTTGCAGCTGCTGGAGGGAGGGTTGAAAAAAAGGAGAGAAGTTTTTAAAATGATACATTTTACAGAACAATGCTTATACTCTTTCATGGTGAACAACACTATTCACATTACATAGCACATGTGATTTCAGTACAAGGTCGCATTTTCCATCTTAATATTGAGTGCCTGTCGCTTTGGTGTTAGAGATCACAGATGCAGGTCCGGGCAACAGAATTCAGTTTGCATGCGGCCATGGTAAGCCATTGTCTTTTGGCTTCTGCGCCCTCCTTTCCCACATACCAAGCAAAGCCCGTTGACTGCTGCAGTTTTCCTGTTAACCTTCAGCAGCAGAAAACAAACTAACCGCCCCCCCATCCAATTCTCTGGGATGATCGCTTTATCCCTCCCCCCACTGCATGGCTGGTATCAGGGAAGATCCCTGCTAGCCAAACGCGAAAAGCTCAGGGCCAATTTCCCTTCTCCCCAACCCCCCGCGCTTGGCTAACTGCAGGGAAGGATTTCTTTTCAGCCACAGGCAAACAGCCCAGTAGGAACGCCCACCTCTGTCCCCTTAATTAAATTCCCCTATTACAACCAGGTTACCATGAGTGATATCACTCTCCTGAGGATTACACAGCGAGATAAAGAACAGATGTTGCTTGAATGCCAGCAAACACCGGGAACATACGCTGCCAGGCTTTGTCATGCAATGATACCAGATTACTTGCTACTAGCATGGCGTGGTCAAGTGTCCTACCATGGAGGACGGAATAAGGCTGCACTGCCCAGAAACCTTATGGCAAGGCTTTTGGAGTACCTCCAGGAGAGCTTCATGGAGATGTCCCTGGAGGATTTCCGCTCCGTCCCCAGACACGTTAACAGACTTTTCCAGTAGCTGTACTGGCCGCGATTGCATCCCAAGTCCTCAGGGCAAAGTAATCATTAAAAAATGCTTGCTTTTAGGTAAACTCACCTGAGGTCCCTTCCATTGGGTCGTGGTCTTGGATACTGGCTTGGGAGGGTACTTCAGTCAGGCTGAGAAAAAGATCCTGGCTGTTGGGGAGAACGGAGTGCTGTGTGCTCTCCGCAAGCTCGTTGTCGTCCTCCTCCTCCTCCTCCTCTTCCCCGTCTGCAGAATCCTCAGGTGTAGCTGATGAGATTACCCCCACCTCGGAATCCACTGTCAGATGTGGAGTAGTGGTGGCGGCCCCCCTAGAACTGCATGCAGCTCAGCGTAAAAGCTGCATGTCCGCGGCTCTGACCCGGAGCGACCGTTTGCCTCCTTTGTTTTTTGATAGGCTTGGCTGAGCTCCTTGACTTTCACACAGCACTGATCTGAGTCCCTGTTGTGGCCTCTCTCCATCATGCCCTTGGAGATTTTTTCAAAAATTTTGGCATTTCGTCTTTTCAAATGAAGTTCTGCTAGCACTGAATCCTCTCCCCATATAGCGATCAGATCCAGTACCTCCCGTACGGTCCATGCTGGTGCTCTTTTTCGATTATCGGCCTGCATGGTTACCTGGGCTGATAAGCTATCTATGGTCACCTGTGCTCTCCACGCTGGGCAAACAGGAAATGAAATTCAAATGTTCGCGGGGCTTTTCCTGTCTACCTGGCCAGTGCATCCGAGTTCAGATTGCTGTCCAGAGCGGTCACAATGGTGCACTGTGGGATAGCTCCCGGAGGCCAATACCATTGAATTGCGGCCACACTAACCCTAATTTGAAATGACAATATCGATTTTGGCACTACTCCGCTCGTCGGGGAGGAGTACAGAAATCGATTTTAAGAGCCCTTTATTTCGAAATAAATGGCTTCGTTGTGTGGACGGGTGCAGGGTTAATTCGATTTAATGTTGCTAAATCCGAATTAAAGTCATAGTGTAGACCAGGCCTTAGAGGTTTTTAAGGTCAGGCTTGACAAAGCCCTGACTGGGATGATTTAGTTGGGAACTGGTCCTGCTTTGAGCAGGGGGTTGGACTAGATGACCTCCTGAGGTCCCTTCCAACCCTGATATTCTATGATTTATTCCGTACAGCCCCATGTCCCCAGACTTCCTCCGTACACCAACCTAGTTAAGTACACACTGAAGTGCTTTGCTGTCTCAAGGCCTTAAATAATAATCAGACTTTGGAAAGATAGGTTAATGCTGATGCCCCTTCTGTCTTTGGATAGCTAGAGGAAAAAGAAAATAAAGTTCCTGCCACTGGGTGTGTAAACAGAAACTCTTGTTGCACATGTGGTTGCTTATTGAAGCATTTGCCTTTGCCTTTTGCTCTTATCTCATATAATCCAGCAATAACCTGTGAAACCACTCAGGCTATGACTTTCCCCCCTCATTTTGCTGAAAATGAGCAAAAGCCAAAATTCACTGGTTTTGTTTTGTATGGGACTTTTTTTAAAGCAAAGAACCTGTCAAATTATGCAAAAATACTGATGTGTTTAATGTACCATCCTCAAAACAGTTGGATATTGACAAGTAGCAAAAAAGAGATAATTACAACTTAGAAGAGTGGGAGCAAAGACTCTCTTCCCCATTCAATAGTAAGAACTCACCACTAATGAGTTGTGATTAAATATCACAAAACTAGAGTTGGGTAAATTATGCAAACAATAAATAAATTTAAAAAATTAAGAATAAGAAAATTGTCTTTGAAGATACATTTTAATTCCTAAATGCCTTTCTTTCAGATATGTTCAAGCCATTTTTTATGTTCACTTTCAAACATTCAAGCATTTTTTTACTGGCAAAAAAGTTCCTGGAAGGCAAATTTAAAAGCCTCATTGCATGAAGATTTTATGGAAAACAATTTTGAAATTTGTAACCACAAATATTCATGTGAGAAGTGCTCGTGTGCCCATCCAGTCAGACAATGGAAATACCATGAAACCTTTTTATCAGTTATGCCTAATGACCGAGCTCAAATTTCTGGTATTTATTGGTTACGTTTGAATAATATATATATGAGATAATCTCAATTTGTTTGCAACTATTCTGTGAGCAGAAAAAGTGGCTCAAATGTGTTGAATAAATTGTCATTAATTATTCATTTAGCTCTGCACATAACATTTCTCTTTAACTCAAGAGAGTTAATCATAGATCTTCAAATTATGGGTGACTAGCTTCTATAATAGCTCTGCTACACTGGTGGTTCAAATTATACCATGTTTATAGATCAAAAAGGGCTTCCACGAGTATCCTATACAATGGCAATTAAATATTAAAAACCCTAAAAAACTGTGGGTAAATTTTTACCCTTTATTACTCTGGTACAGCCAGATTGATTTACATGGGTGTAACTGGACAGAATTGTGTCCTTCAGCAACAAAAAGGTCTTTTTAAGACAACCAGTTTGGATGAAATCCTGGATCCAGTGAATCTGAGTAACAATTCGAGTTAACTTTATAGTGAAGACAGGCCCTGGGAGTTTTGCCATTCAGATCACTTGTGTACGGATGTAAAGTGTATTGCAAGCTTGCTAGGAAGTTAAAACTGGTTCTTAGCCAGGTAGATTTCCCTAGTGTAGACATAGCCTATAAGTGCAAATTCAAAGCTTATTGACACCAGCAAGGCTGTCAGTCATGAACAACTATGTGCTTTTAAACTAAAATTGCGGGATCATAGCAAAACCTGAAATTAGTGCAGCAGCAATAATTAATTATTGCACAGGAGAATGTGAACTAAAAAAGCAACAACTTGTGAGTAATTGCCTTGGCCTTAACTTTCTCAACATCACAACTGAAATGTATTCTCATGTTTTATTTAAATGTTGTTTATTTTGCCAGAGCACATGTACTCCTCCCCGCCCTTCATATGAAATATTTCTTTATGATGGAATGTGAATTCACCTCCTCTCCAGAAATCTATGCAACAAAGAAACACTGGAATTTGTACTGAATGTAACAAATAACAAAACAATGACATAAAAGCATCCATGAAGTGCATACATCAAAGTCAAGAGAAATCTTTGTATTCTGCTGGTAATGCTTACAAGGTAAAGTGGCATGCAGATTTCTTATTTAATAAATTCCCACAGAAAATTAGTTTTTCACAGTGGGAAGAATTTCAAGGCTTGCCGAGATGAACAGTCAGGATTTAATCACTGTTCAGGCTTTGTAGATACACCAGGGCTTGCAGATATTTGAATGATCCAATTATTCTGTTGAGGCACAATCACCTTACCTGCATACTAATCAAGTGATATGTGAACATGAAATATCTTTGGCTTTTCTGGAAGCTCTAGACATACACTGCTCCCTGGCTGACCTTCTGCCAATTACATTAATTTCAATTCTATTAGCTCATCTTTTGCCCGAAGGTGACATATGCACAGATCTATAGGGAAAAATTGCCTAAATCAACTTTCCACTACACAAGATGCAGGATAGTTGTTCAGTGACTTGAATACAAGGCATTCATTCTAAAATGGAATGCAATTGTACAGTAAATAATGGTGAATTTGTTGGACAAAAAACCACTTAAGAAACTGAAAAGCAATTTATCATGAAAGGGAGCTGATCCTGTCTATTAAAGGAAGTAAATCAATTCTTTGATTTCATACCTATTGTACAGGAAAGCAAAGTAAAGGAGGAACAGAGGTTGGATCAGTTCCACTGTGGCAGTGTTTTGGGCGAGTTTCCCTTTCTTGGGGCTTCTTTTGCATGTTGATAGGCTTCCCACATTTCTGCACTTATAGTTGGCAATAGTATTTCACCATGCTCCACTTCTGGCTCTCCCTTTACTCACAGACTGGGGCCTATGTATGCTGACAGGCTGTACTATTGCTGGGACATTGACCTAAGATTGGAGCTGAAATGTTTTGAATTTTGAACACCATTTTTCAACAAAAAAATCATTTGCCAAACTCCTTTCCCTCCCCCAAAATGTAGGAAACGGTTATGTTTCATGATCAGCTATATTCAGGATACCCTTCTCCATTTGGGCAGGGCAGTGGCATGTCATCAGACCACTGATGCAGGACAAGCTAGCAAAGAAAGTAAAAGAAAAAATCATCTTCTAGCATTAACTAGAAGAAGCAGAGCACATCCTTACTAACCTTTCTCTGGGATAAGCACATTGCCATCACAATACTCTTAGCGGGCACCAGGCTTTATACCTTTCCTTTTAGATTAAGTTTTTAAACCCCAAGCAGCGAGAAGCGGC
This sequence comes from Trachemys scripta elegans, assembly GCF_013100865.1. Classification (NCBI taxonomy): domain Eukaryota; kingdom Metazoa; phylum Chordata; order Testudines; family Emydidae; genus Trachemys; species Trachemys scripta. The sequence continues at coordinate 28,700,422 of NC_048307.1, forward strand.
ACGGGCGAGCGATGTGCCAGTGGGGGCCGCGATCGACCGAACCTGCCGTGTCAGCAGGTAAATAAACTGGCCCGGCCCACTAGGGTGCTTACCCTGACGAGCCGCATGCCGAACGTTGCTGACCCTTGGCTTACATCAACATCTGTCCTTTCCCTCCCCTTCAAAAAGCAAATCTCCCAAGCAGAGCTGCCCACAACCAGTGAAAAGAGAAGAATGGAGGATTCCAAGAAATCCTCTAGGGCAGTGGTTCTCAAACTTGGGCTGCCGCTTGTTCAGGGAAAACCCCTGATGGGCCCGGCTGCGTCTGCAGGTTCATCTGATTGAGGCTCCCACTGGCCGCAGTTCGCTGCTCCAGGCCAATGGGGGCTGCAGGAAGTGTCGCGGGCCGAGGGGCATGCTGGCCACCCTTCCCGCAGCCCCCATTGGCTTGGAATGGCAAACCGCGGCCAGTGGGAGCCACAATCAGCCGAACCTGCAGACGTGGCAGGTAAACAAACCTTCCCAGCCCACCAGGAGCTTTCCCTGAACAAGTGGCGGCCCAACTTTGAGAACGACTGCTCTAGGGGCCTCACTATGCCAATCCATTAATCTTAGAAGTGGTCATATACTGCAATGATGGACCTGGATACAGAACCCTGAGGTACACAGATAGATACAGAAAAGCTCACTGAACTAAAACTTAGCATTAAATGTTACTAGTAACCCACTCTGCTAGATCTAATCCATAGCTATGATATCTCTATTACTTTCCAGATGTCTCTCCACTTTTACTTTATTCTTCCCTCAAAGTGTCATTGTCAGGCTAACCTCTCTATCCAGGATAGGTGGTTCCCTCCAAAGTCCATCACTATTCCTCATGGGTAAACCATGAGTAAACATAAAGTAGTCCTTCCTCACTGGCTGAGCCCACTGCCTCGCTAGCATTCCTAGCTACAGACAACAGGTGGAGAGAGGGAATAAATCTGGGAATTCATCTGTGATCTCCATTCTGTGCTGCCTCTAAAGCACTAGGCCAGGCCAAGCAATTTTCTTGGGTTTATGATTATTGCATCTCTCACTGATTTAAATATTTCAGGGGATTTTAAAGCTATATACTATGAGCATTTTCTGTTATGTTTTGCTTTCTGAAATAGGACAAACACTGGGTATGCTGCTTTATGCATTCCTGATATTTCACTTACCATGCAATGAGCTTCTTCAAGAAGAAGAGAAAACATAGAAAGAACAGTATGTGAATGTAAGGAGAATGGCTATTTTTGTATTTGTCTTGTGAGCTTCTTAAAAGGACAAAAACAAATAGCTTCTAAGTATAACCTGTGCAGAATAACAAGGCTGAAGCATTCATGGTGCACACAGCAGACAACAAATAGATCTATTAAAAATATTTAAGATTACTCATTATATATGAGTATCCCCATGATGAATTTCCTGCAAGCTGAAAATGTTCAGAAGTGAGAAAAATATAATGTCCTGTTATGTATATTTCACAGAAACAAGCTTTTTTTTCAGAGCCTAGAAAAAGCCACATAATTGTTTCCCCAGGTGCACAAAGCCATTCTAACCATGAAAAGCAGGTATAATTCCACCCTCTACTTACAAAATTGGAGTTTATTACAGCACATAGACAAAGCCATTCACTGCAAAACAAAAGCTACTTCCACATTTTAACACTATCACTATGAACTACGGTGTGATTTTGTTTCCTATACAGGATTCAGTGATGAAATCCATTGGATTTAGTGGAGCTGGCTGTTGTCTTAAATGCTAATAGAATACAGCAGTAGTTAGAAAGTGCAATGCACACTTGAGAACACTGGAGGTGAGCGTAGGGAATGAGTGACTAGAAGAAGAGTAGGGAAAGACAGGATGGAGATAGTTCTTGCATTTATGTCCGTTTGTTTGAGTAAAATATCCATTTAATCCTACTGATTGCTTGCTTACTTCAGTTTAAATGCAACACTTAAGTTGACTTATTTCTCTGGCTGTAGTGTAGCTACAGTAAGACATGAAAGAAAGAAGCAGGGTATTTGTTAGAATGGCCAAACAGTAACTGTCAAGAGAAAGTGAACATAAGTCAACTGATGATGCCTAATAATTCAGAGACCTGCAGGTCCCTTCAATATTCTAATTTACATGAGCTCTTCTTCTCTGTATATAGAGCAAAGCATTGTTTTGGACCATCAAAATTTACAGATTCGACATCATATCATGACAGCAGAACATAAGCAGCTAATTGTACAGACATAACAGTAATGTTCTGAAATTCTGCCACCTTCTGGCAATTTGTAGACATACCAGTAGTGAATATAAACCTAAACTTTTGTTATCTTTAAAGATAGAAGAACAGGACACATGTGAGTGAAACAGAGAAACATATTGAAACTCTGGGGGTGTTTGTTGTTGTTGGTTTCTTTCTTTTTTTTTTTTTTACATTTAATTTTAAGCAGATGATTTTACTAAATAGATTTGTTTTTATTGTGAAAGAAAAAAGATACCCCCCCCAAACTTAATATTATAAATACTTTCTCCACCTTCCTTTTGTTTAATCTCTATTTTAGGTTTTTATGGAGGGTAAAGAAGTCCTTCCCAGGTGTTCTTGAAGCAAGTAAATGTATCATGAGCTTTCTGAAGTCATGTCATTGGTGTTACATCAGGACAGATCATACATTTTCACTATCCTTTGCTATATGAAAGAATTCTAAATGGGGTTTACTTCTGAACAATTCCTGACTGAACTGAGAAATGCACACGAGACTAGGAGGAATGATCTTGTGTGAGTATATAACACTTCAAAGACAGATCTGAGATTAGGTATGACTAGAATGAGCAGTTCATGTATTTGTTCTAATGAGACACTTAAAATAACTTTTAAAATAATTCAGCAAGCAGAAGTTAAAAAGTAGGTCTCTACAGTTCAAGGTGCTTAAAAGTTGAATATGAAAGAAACAAACAATCCTACTGTGACACTGCACCCCATATTCTTCATAGTGATATTATTATGATATGGTTATAGCATAATTCTGATGCATTTTATGTAAGGTGGGTCATGTGAGATGTCATTAGGAAAGTTATGATTTGCTGAATATGATTATCCTATTTGTATGCATGTATCTTTTTTATCTGAAGTTATCAATATTGACTATGTATCTGTATTTCAAATGTAGTTACACCTGGGTAACGCCCACTAGACACGATGCTTTCAGTCTAGATAGCTGATTGGGAAGGGCCTATTCAGGGCAATGAGCCATTAGGAAAAAAACAGGCCTTAGGGGAAGCTTATCTTCCACCTTGTGAGCCTTCCTGAGAATGCTACAAACAACCTGTAAGTAATGGCTGCTATGACTCTACAAGGTCATGTGATCGGATGACATGGCTCTGGACCCTATCTTGAGATGTCAGTATTTTACAACAAACTGGTTTGGGAACCAAGTTTTGGAACAAAGGGTCCCCATCTTATGCAAAAGCTATATAAGAGATGGAGTGACATATCTGTTTGTTCTTCACTCCCCACACAAGAAGACTCCTGGAAACACCTGAGGAACAAAGACTGAGCCGAGGGAAGTGCTGGATTCAGGCTAAAGGGATTTCTAGCCTGTGAATGAAACATCAGGGGATTCCAAGTTGTAAAGCAAGTGCAGCTTGCCCCTTAAGAATCTGCAGCCTACTTGTATCATCTCTTAGGGTAAGAATCTATTAATTCATATCCAATCTATTTAGTATATTAAGCTTAGTTTGCGTTTTTTGTTTATTTGCTAGGTAATTTGCTTTGATCTGTTTGCCATCTCTTATAATCACTTAAAATTTATCTTTTGTAGTTAATAAAGTCATTTTTGCTTTATCTAAACCAGTGAGTTGGAGTGAAGTGTCTGGGAATCTTAGCTGAAGGGGCAAAGACTGTTGCATATTCCTCTACACATGGTGGGGGGGAGCGAACTTTATGAGCTTATGTTGTACAGTTCCCTGTGCAGCGCAAGACAGTATAATTTTGGGTTTGTACCCCAGAGGGGGTGCATGCCTGGGGAGCTGGGAGTTGCCTTGGCTGTAGCCTTCTTATGCAAGGGCTAGTCAGAGAGCCTGCATGTAACTGCAGCTGGGTGTGTCCCTACCAGACATGCCAAACCCGTGAAAAAATCGCAGGGCTTGTTTTTGGCTTAATTGGCTTGTAAATTGCTTGTTGGCTAGTTTTTGGCTTGTAGCTTGTTACTTGTTGTAGCTTGTTGCTTCTTTTTTCTAATCAGCTCCCGGCAAGCAGGGACAAGGATGGGAGAGAGTCAGGGGTCCACAGTGGGCCCACCACAGTCCCAGACTGCACACTAGGGCGATCTAGTCACATAGAATGTTGAGGTTCTTAGGGATTGGCATGTTTTGAAGTGGGATTAGCAGGATTTTTGGCTTATTGTGAAAGTCAGGGCACTTATTTACCATGTGAAAGTTGACAACTGTGGTCCCTACCTGTATGAATGCTGACAAAAGTACAGGTCAGTACAGTGTGAGATGAAACCCAGGCTGGTGGGTCAGGAGGAATCAGTGGTACTCCAGTTACAGGTGGCACCCGGGGGGAACCTGTCACACCTACAATGAGTGAACTGAGTGAACTGGGGAGAAACTTGTCTTGAGGAGCAGGGTTCATATTCTTATGTTCTCCATGGTCACTAAGACCATCTATTCAATGGATTCTGCCCTAAAGAATTACTCCTGGCTTGGATTTTCTTTGCCAGACAGATGCTCTCACCCCCACCAGGGTCTCTTCAGATTAGTTCAAAAAGAAAACTGGCTTGGGGTGTGTCAACACATATATGCAAGATTTCTGGTGACAGTTTTTCAGTGTTTCTGTACTGGACTTACTCTGCCATTTTTTTGGCTTCACACATGCAATTAGGAGGAAAGAAAAGTTCTCTATTTCTTTGACAGCAAAGACCAAAACTGACTAGAGCAATTAGCTGATCTATTTTAAACCGGCATTTTTATGTTTCCATAGCAACTGAAGTTATTAAAAGATATGAATTAAAGTATTGTGGAGAAAAAAACTGCATGAAGGGTTAGCAACTGTGTTTTAGAAATATTAGAATCCTGAACACCAATATCCAGAGTTGGGTTTGTAAATAACTAATTGAGAACCATAGAATCATAGAATCATAGAATATCAGGGTTGGAAGGGACCTCAAGAGGTCATCTAGTCCAACCTCCTGCTCAAAGCAGGACCAATTCCCAACTAAATCATCCCAGCCAGGGCTTTGTCAAGCTGGGCCTTAAAAACCTCCAAGGAAGGAGACTCCACCACCTCCCTAGGTAACGCATTCCAGTGCTTCACCACCCTCCTAGTGAAATAGTGTTTCCTAATATCCAACCTGGACCTCCCCCACTGCAACTTGAGACCATTGCTCCTTGTTCTGTCATCTGCCACCACTGAGAACAGCTGAGCTCCATCCTCTTTGGAACCCCCCTTCAGGTAGTTGAAGGCTGCTATCAAATCCCCCCTCATTCTTCTCTTCTGGAGACTAAACAGTCCCAGTTCCCTCAGCCTCTCCTCATAAGTCATGTGCTCCAGACCCCTAATCATTTTTGTTGCCCTCTGCTGGAGTCTTTCCAGTTTTTCCACATCCTTCTTGTAGTGTGGGGCCCAAAACTGGACACAGTACTCCAGATGAGGCCTCACCAATGTCGAATGAAGGGGAACGATCACGTTCCTCGATCTGCTGGCAATGCCCCTACTTATACAGCCCAAAATGTCGTTAGCCTTCTTGGCAACAAGAGAACATCTGTATGCTATCTACCATCAATGAATCCACTGATTTGATTCATCTCTATGCTACGTGTTTAAGACCCTGTGGCAGGACTAGTACCTTGACGGCCCCTTAAGTCAAGGGGGTGGGAAGTAACACAGCCTCTCTATGCCCAAGTCTGTGTTCTAAACCCCTCTGTAGTTAGCACAGTGTGGGCCCAGGGACAGAGTCCATCTACTTCCCCTTCAATAGTGGGATAATGCGGCCTAGTGGCCGGAGTCCATACGATGCGCCCCTAGGGCAGTACGGTCCAATGGCCCAAGTCCACCTAGTTCCCCTCCCCTAGTGGGGGAATGCGGCCTAGCAGCCAAAGTCCATACAATGCAATGCACCCCAATGGCAGCGTGGCCCAATGGCCAGAGTCCATCTAATTCCCCTCCTCTGGTGGGGTAATGCAGCCTAGTGGCTGCAGTCCATACAAGGCACCCTTGAAATCAGTGCTATGCAACCTAGTGGCCAGAGTCAAAGAAGTAGGCCCCACCTAGGGGTGGGTGGCGGCAGAGGTGCTACAGGGACCCAGCCCCTCACTCTCCATTGGTCCCGGCCCAGGGCCCTGTCAGCAGTGAGCATGGTCATCACCCAGTCAGTGGGGATCCTTCCGCAACATACTGACTTTCTTCAGGTGCAAGGTATCACTCACTCCACCCCCCCGGGCCACTTCCTAACATGTGTCCTGAAGAAGGAGTCCGTTCGTCATTAGGGTCTCCAAGCTCTTTGGCGCAGGTAAGTTGTTGGGACTCTGACTCCTGTTGACTAGCTGTGGGCAACCGGTCTCTGGTCTGAGCCTCAGACTCTCTGGTTTCTGCAGTCGGGGCTTAAGCGGCTCCCGGACTGGAGCCTCCACCGAGTGTCCTCCTTCCCCCCGCGGTCAGCCCTGACTGAGCAGCTCTGCAGGCTTTTATACCTGTCTAAGTGGAGCATGCCCAGCAGAGCCTCAGGGNCCAGAGTCCATCTAATTCCCCTCCTCTGGTGGGGTAATGCAGCCTAGCAGCTGGAGTCCATACAAGGCACCCTTGAAGTCAGGGCTATGCAACCTAGTGGCCAGAGTCAATACAATTGCCCTAGGGGTCAGAGCTATGTGGCCTAGTGGCCAGAGTCAAAGAAGTAGGCCACCACCTAGGGATGGGTGGTAGCAGAGGTGGTAGGGGGACCCAGTCCCTCCCTCTCCACTGGGTCCCAGCATAGGGCCCTGCGAGTAGTGAGCATGGTCACCACCCAGTCAGTGGGGATCCTTCTGCAACATGCTGACCTTCTTCAGGTGCAAGGTACCACTCACTCCATCCCTCTGCGCCACTTCCTACCATGTGTCCTGAAGCTGGGTTCCATTCGTCATCGGGGTCTCCAAGCTCATTGGTGCAGGTAACTTGTTGGGACTCAGACTCCTGTTGACTAGCTGTGAGCAACCGGTCTCTGGTCTGGGCCTCAGACTCTCTGGTTTCTGCAGTCAGGGGCTGAAGTGGCTCCCGGGCTGGAGCCTCCACCAAGCGTCCTTCCTCCCCGGCAGTCAGCCCTGACTGAGGAGCTCTGCAGGCTTTTATACCTGACATACAGGTGGAGCATGCCCGGAAGAGCACCAAGGGCAGGGCTTCTTCTGCTAGGAGGGAAGGATTAACCCCCGCCGTACCAGTGTGGGGCCGATCCGCCCCGTCACAGACCCACTGACTTCAATGGGACTTCAGCCAAGGTTTACAGTTAAGCATATGCTTATGTGCATTCTTGAATAGTGATGCTCTCCTGAACTGGGGTCTATGAGTATCTTTAAAAAGGCAGACATTTTTCAAATCAACAGGTCCAGGTAACTTGCATCCAAGCGTTTTAAAAGTGCTGGCTGAGGAGCTTGCTGAACTGTTAATATTGATTTTAAATGTGTCTTGGAGCTCTGAGGAAATTCCAGAAGAATGGAAGAAAGCTAATGTTGTGCCAGTTTTTAAAAAGGGTAAATGGTATGACCCTGGTAATTATAGCCCTGTCAGCCTGCGACTGATACCAGGCAAGATAATGGAGCGGCTTATATGGGACTTGATTAATAATGAACTAAAGAAATGTATGTAATTAATGAAAATCAACATGGGTTTGTGGAAAATATGTCCTGTCAAACTAAATTACTATCTTTTTTTGATGAGCTTACAAGTTGGATTGATAAAGGTAACAGTGTTGACATAATATACTTAGACTTCCATAAGGTGTTTGACTTGGTACCGTACAACATTGTGATTAAAAAACTAGAATAATATAGCTATTAATATAGCAATTAATATTGCCGTTTGCAGCATTGTTGTAGCCATGTTGGTCCCAGGATATTAGTGAGACAAGGTGGGTGAGATAATATCTTTTATTTGTACCAACTTCTGTTGCTGAAATAAACTTTTGAGCTGACACAGTCCTGAAGAAAAGCTCTCCGGAAGTTCAAAAGCTCGTCTCTTTCACCAACAGAAGTTGGTCCAATAAAAGACGTTACCTCACCCACCTCATCTCTATGAAATTAACATGGCATGAATTAAATGGATTAAAAACTGGCTAACTGATTGGTCTCAACATGTAATTGTGAACAGGGAATCATTATTGAATGGGTCTGTTTCCCATATGGTCCCGCAGGGATCAATTTTTGACACTACGCTATTTAACATCTTTATCAATGGCTTGGAAAAAAAACATAAAATCATCACTGATAAAGTTTGGAAATGACACAAAAATTGAGGGAGTGGTAAATAATGAAAAGGACAGGTCACTGATTCAGAGCAATCTAAATCACTTGGGAAACTAAGTGCAAGTGAACAATATGCATTTTAATACAGCTAATTGTAAATGTATATACCCGGAAACAAAGAATGTAGGCCAAATTTAGAGGATGGGGGACTCTATCCTGGGAAGCAATAACTATGAAAAAGATTTGGGGGTGGGGTTGGATAATCAGCAGAACATGAGTTCCCAGTGTGACCATGTGGCCAAAAGAATTAATGCCATCCTGGGATGCATAAACAGGGGAATCCCGAGTGGGAGTAAAGAGGTTATTTTTAATAGTGAGAGTAATTAATCATTGGAACAATTTACCAAGGGTTGTGGTGGATTCTCCATCACTGACAATTTTTAAATCATGATTAGATGTTTTTCTAATTGATCTGCTCTAGGGATTATTTTGAGGAAGTTCTATGTCCTGTGTGATACAGGAGGTCAGACTAGATCAGTGTTTCCCAAACTTGTTCCGCCGCTTGTGCAGGGAAAGCCCCTGGCGGGCCAGGCCAATTTGTTTACCTGCCGTGTCTGTAGGTTCGGCTGATCGTACTGGACGCCGCTTCCAGCAGCTCCCATTGGCCTGGAACAGCGAACCGCAGCCACTGGGAGCCGCGATCAGCCGAACCTGCAGACGCGGCAGGTAAACAAACTGGTCCGGCCCACCAGGGGCTTTCCCTGCACAAGCGGCGGAACAAGTTTGGGAACCACTGGACTAAATGATCACAATAGTCCCTTGGCTTTGGAATCTATGAATGTCTGTACACACGCACAGACACCCACAAACCCAGGAGTGCAGGGAAGGCAGAGAGAAAGACATACACACACACAGAAATATATAGATATATTAAGGGACTGAATAACATATGCATAGGCAGACATATAGATAATCCTGTCATTTATATTTAAGAAAGATATATAGAGTCAATGGAGATTGCTGCTCTATAAATACCTAGAATGGACGGATGGATGGATCCAATTTCATACAAGTCTATTTATCTCATTGATTTCTGCTGACAATGTAAACTACAAAAGTAAGCCTTAAATGGTTTCTACATCTCAGCAGAAGGCTAAGATTATTTAAAAAAATACAGCTATATTTTAGAGATGAGTTAACACTGCAAAAGAAAATATTTCTTTGAATGTAAAAGTTAAATTTGACAACTATATTCATAACCACACTGGGTCAATAATAGAAGATTATCAGTCTAATATTTCATTCAAAACTTGTGTGAAATTCCCTGAATAAATTATTGTGAAATATTGTCCAAGCACCATCATAGTTATTTACTAATTTATAAATGGTCCCCTTTTCATCAGCAACTTTACACTAATTAAAAACAATTACAAAATCAACAAAAATTGGTTAAAAATAAAGGCATAAAAAATGCATAAGTCAATGTAGCTCCATGCAGACACAGCATATATAGGCCAGATGCTGTGTCTGCATGGAGCTACATTGACTTCTGCAGGATCAAGGTTCAAAATAGTAAATATTATAAATATCATGTAGGCTGCTTTGCAATGATATATATACATATGGATATGTATACATATACACACAGTAACGGGATATGCTCCTGCTGGATACCAATAAGAAACATAAACTTTAATGCAAACAAGAAGCAATGTATGTGGTTTAATTAAGACACAACTTTATTCACTTAACATATTTGGGAATATCCAGCAACAAGTTACACACTCCAGGTTATTATTATTTCCTTAATTGCTTTCACTTGTTGGGGCTGCTGTCAGCTCTCCATCTTCCCAACCTGGTCCCAAGCCTGTCACTGGTAACTTACCACCCTCCCACTCCTTTCAAGGGTGTTGTGATAATTGGGCCTACAAATTTACCCTAATTGTGAGCTCAACTCTGGGAAAGTGGATAAAAGTTTATTAAATGTTTCCATCACCTATAACAACAAAAAGCCTTCTGATATAACTCAAAGACTGCGTTAAAATTATGGCTGGTGAAGAAGAAAAGTGTGGCACAGGAAATCAGTGCACCAAAACTGCTTTGTTGGACACCAGGCCTGGTTGGTGGACAAAATAAAGAGATGGGCTACTCTATCCATCACATCATTTTGGGATTCTTAAAAGAAAAGAGAGTTTGGGAGAAAATATGGACAGACAGATGTGAATCCTGGCTGACTGAAAGACAAGAGAAAGGGAAGAAGCAGATGTCTCAATCAAGGCTGCCATCCCCACCATCTCCTGAGACCCAGCATGACACTACTATGTATTCTTCATACTAATCTTGAGAGATGTCCTAACCAGACTGGGTCAAAGTCAGGGACTCAAATGACAATGGCTCTGGCTAACCCCCCCCCCAAACCTCCTGGGATGTGACACTTTGTCTTCTCTTGTCCCCCACCTTTTCATAGAATCATAGAATATCAGGGTTAGATGGGACCTCAGGGGGTCATCTAGTCCAACCTCCTGCTCAAAGCAGGACCAATTCCCAGACAGATTTTTGCCCTAGATCCCTAAATGGCCCCCTCAAGGATTGAACTCACAACGCTGGGTTTAGCAGGCCAATGCTCAACCCACTGAGCTATCCTCCCCCACTTTTCCTTTCTTACCTTATTTCTTCTCTTTCCTATCCCTCTCTTTTTAATTTCTGCCTAATAGAAGTCTGGTTCAGTTGGCCAAGGCTGTATATTTTGAAACACTGCTGTAAGCCTGTGATTAGAAAGGCTATAAAAAGCAATGCCCTAGACAGCCCAATGCTGGTACAAGTTTTTCAGATCTTAGAGCATATGTCTACACTGAAATTAAAAACCTGTGACTGGCCTGTGTCAGCTGACTCAGGCTTGCGGGGTATGGGCTACTGGGCTGTATACTTGCGGTGGAGATGCTTGGGCTTGAGTCTGGGATCTAGGACCCTGCAATGTGCTAGAGTCCCAGAACTCAGGCTGCAGCCCAATTTGGAACTTCAACACTGTAATTAAACAGTCCTTTGACCTGAGCCCTGCAAGCCTGAGTCATCTGGCATGGGCAAGCCACAGGTGTCTAATTGCAGTGTAGACATATCAGAATGGCTGATAAGACCATTCCTATACTTCTCCAGCAGTGAAGTGCCAAGTGAGAGTCAGCACCAGAGACAGAAGCTGCAGTTTGTCCCTTTGCTGTTTCTTTTCTATTCCCTCCTGTGTGCATTTGTCTTGTTTTGTCTTCTGGAAAACAGGATAAGACTAACAACAACAACAACAACAAAGGACAGTTATTTCCATATAAATATCAGAGAGACACAAGGTGGGTGAGGTAATATTGTTTATTGGACCAACTTCTGCTGGTGAGAGACAAGCTTTCAAGCTTACACAGAGCTCCGTGTGGCTTGAAAGCTTGTCTCTACACCAACAAAAGTAGGTCCAATAAAAGATATTACCACACCTATCTTGTCTCTTTAATACCCTGAGACCAACAGGGTTACAACACTGCATTTATATATAAATACTGTCAACCCTACTCCTCTTTTTTGTCCTATCACTGCAAAGACATTAACAGGCTACTTCATTTTGAATGGTCTCTTACAATATGTGTTAACTGCTTATGCTATACAATTTGTTTCATCTCACATTTAGCTGTGACCCTTGAGTACCTCGCCCGGAACTGAAGAAGAGCTCCAAGTAGCTCAAAAGCTTGTTTCTCCCACCAACAGAAGTAGGTCCAATAAAAGATATTACCTCACCCATCTTGTCTCTCTAACATACCGGGACAAACACGGCTACAACGGCACTGCAAACAAAGGCTTTTCCTTCTAAAAACTCTTCCCAGCTAAAGGGAAAGGAATGTTCTTCAAATTACTAGTTTTACTTAATACTTTACATTTCAAATGCATTAACTTTTTTTCCTCCCCCACCCCTGTATCTTTAAAAAAAGTTTTAAATTATTTGTAATGGTGTGTTTGCCATGGTACTAAGCAAGCAGAGGTTTTTGGTGGGACGTCTACACAACAAAGAAAAACCCGTGGCTGACCTGTGCCAGCCAACTCAGGCTATTTTACTGCTGTGTAGACTTCCGGGTGCAGGCTGTAGCCCATTCTTTGGGACCCTCCCACCTTGCAAGGTCCTAGAGCCTGGGCTCCAGGAAGAGCCCGGAGGTCTACACAGCAGCCCGAATCAGCTGGCGTGGGCCAGGCATGGGTTTCTCTTTGCTGTGTATACATAACTTCTATGCCAAACCCTGAACCTTGTTTAATAGTCTTTAATGTTGGACTGTGACAGGGCCACATTGACACCTTTGACCCTTTGGGTCCATATATTCCATCAAATTAATACAACAGGAGGTAGAGGCTTGTTGTGAATAGGGGGCTAAGGGGTGGAAGGATCAGAGAGTGAGAGGAGATACTGAGACTTGGGGGCTGGCTCAAGACTGGGAAAGGGGTCATGGCAGAGCTTATCTACTCGCTGACCAAATTCCGGATGACATGGTGGAGGCTGCAAGTCCTGCTCTCAATTCTGCCCCCCTGAGAAAAACCCCACCCCACCTTGGCCAACATGCAGCAAAAAACACAAGGCTGTAAAACTCTGTAGGGCTATAATATATTTGCACATAAGGTGTATTTACAAATCCGAACGCTACCTGCTTAAGTTTTCCTTTATACTAAGGGGCTTCTTTTGAACACTTCTCACTTCAGCAACCTCATCTGAGTCAGTCAGTTCAAGGGGTCTTGGAAAAGGAACCTCTTAAGGTTTTTCTGTGGGAAGCTGTGGAGGAGGCTGTAGCAGGTGTCTAAAGACTTTTCACTTTTGAGAGCAGCAGGGTTAGACTCCATTTCAAGCATCAGAGTTTTTTTTTTTTTTAAACTGCTTTCTGAGTCAATAAGACCCACAGAGAAAAGTATCTCTGACCCATTCTGGGCTGGTCAGCTGATGTCCTAGATTTTAATTAGAGTGAGCCAGTCAGTTTGGCTACTGCGTAACATTCTAGAAATTTTGGACACTTGACTGCATGCTGTGATTACATCCCATCTGTCCCTGAATTGTTTCCACTGGCAAAACAATTGCATTAATGGGTAACTTCCCATACAACTGAATCTCTGTATAGTCTTCTAACTTTCTACTAGCACAGTCTTTAGACACAGTTGCTATGTAACAATGTGAAGCACAGAAAGGCAAAATATTGACCCCATCATGGCCAGAGGGGATAGCTTAGTGGCATAAGCATCAGGTTTGTCCTAACTAGACTCTATAGATTTAAATCTCAGCAGGGTGGACTCAGTTCTGTAACCTCTGAAACAGATATTAGCTACAAAGTCAAATAGTTAGAAGTAGAATTTGTTGCATTCGTTTGAATATATTCATTCATAAATTTAGCCATGATGCTATTCACATTTCATTCAAGAACCATCCTGATTTCTTTCAATATGTTAGCTATTCCAAATATTCTATAGCTGATGCTAACAAATGTGTGTGTACTGTTTACTCCAGTATTTGTTGTTTATTATTCATTGTTCATAGTGTATGATCTGATGGCTGAAATTTTTAAAACTGAAGAACAACACATGATAAATAGCCATCGATAAATAATGAACAGCACAGTCCTTAATACAAATTTTCAGAGGATCAAGTCTTGCTGAAACTAAAGAAATGTTAAAGACTTGTGAACATTTTCATGCATAAACTGGTGGCTATCAAAATATGCATGAATGACAAATAACAGCATAGGAAACTCACCACACTTATTCATGAAACATTTGTGACTGTCCCATCGTACTGTTCAACCAGAACTGGTTAGCAGTGTCCTGCGCTATCCAGTCACATACTATACTTACCAATACAAACATCACAGATCAAAAGTGATGTTTGGTGTATTTAGCTCTTTGGATTGGCTCCCTCCCCACACCTTCCATGTAGCATTTCCATTAAGGGTATGTCTACCCTGCAATTAAAAACCTGTGAGGATCAGGCTAAGGGGCTATTTAATTGCAGTGTAGACATTTTGGCTTGAGCTGGAGCCTGGGATTTAGGATTGTGAGGTGGAAAATTTCCAAATCTCGGGCTGCAACCTGAGCCCAACGTCTACATAGCAATTAAACAGCCCCTTAGCCTGAGCCCCGTGATCCCGAGTCAGCTGGCATGGGCCAGTTACAGGTGTCTAATTGCAGTATAGACATAGCTATGCGATGACACTCAATAGGTGGCCCACAGAGGGAATGAACAGGTAATCATCAAGTGATCCATCCCTTGTCGCTCATTCCCAGCTTCTGGCAAACAGAGGCTAGGGACACCATTCCTGCCCATCAGACTCTAAGGGTTGGGAATTTAATCCCTTAGAGTCAACAACAGATTATTTTAGTCCAGCAGCATTGGCTCAAACATGCCTGTGTGCCAGCCTCATAGATGGCAGAGTACCTCTATAGTAGGAAAATTAGGATGCATTAACTGGCCATAATTGTCCTACACACATGCACCAACGTTGCAAAATCCCATGGATGGGAGAAAAATATGATCATAGTCATCAATTGCTGCATAATCTGAACTTTCATCACACATAAGAGCTTGGTTACCATTTACACTAATGCTACATTCTGCTCGTAAAAAGGGACCGGGAAGTGTGTAAATGCCCACTTTAAGGACCACTTATACTGGTAGACTTGTGGAAAGGGGCCGTAGTGTAAATAAGAATCAGCCTCAGTAATGTTTTATAGTAAAGGGTATTTTTGTCTGGCCTGGTAAATGTTCTGGACAGCTTTGCAAGGCTGACATATTATGTGTGTAACTGTTTACACCACAGGTTTCAGAGTAGCAGCCGTGTTAGTCTGTCTCCGCAAAAAGAACAGGAGTACCTGTCATTATGCAAGGCACTGCATTTAGCCGTATGGAGTGGAAATACACCAACTTCATGAAAAAATTCGTACAGATACAGACAGACATCATCTTCCTCAATATATGTTCCATTCTATATGCATCCGAAGAAGTGGGCTGTAGCCCATGAAAGCTTATGCTCTAATAAATTTGTTAGTCTCTAAGGTGCCACAAGTACTCCTGTTCTGTTTACACCACATCACAGATGTGATGATCATTTGGATTTGCATGAGGGAAAGATGTCATTGGTTCACAAGTTACCTTTCCACTAATAAAAATGCAAAATGAACTAGCAGAAACTGAATATTCGCTGATAGATTTCCTTCTGCCAGTCACAGGTTAAATACAAATGTCAACAATAGGATTCCAGCCTGTCTTCAATTTCATTTTCATCAGCAAAATGGTCAGCACAAACCACTGACTCAAAAGATAAATATTTAAAATAAAAAATAGGATTGTCAGTCCTGAAGAATGTGTACTTTGTAAAACCAATTAAATAAAATCCCCAGTACAGATTTTACAGCTATGATATACCAGTAGCATTTCTTGTACACTTCTGTATTAAATCAAATCCTTATAGGAATTTGCTCATAACTGATTTTTGAGAGATGTAAGCAATGCACAATAGGATAAGCACAAAATTTCATCTTTCTCCATGAACAGAGTAGTATGAAAAGCAATTACTTGAGGTTAGACAATGACAATAATCTTAACACTTTGAGAAGAATAGTGATAACCTCATTGTCCTTCAAAGAAATAAAAGATCTGTAGTGTGGGTGTATTGTACTTTATGTGGGTACAATATTGTACCATCAGGGCCAGCTCCAGGCACGGGCGGCCAAGGGGAAGGAGCGGCATGTCGGGCTCTTCGGCAGCAATTCGGTGGCGTCTTTTCCCCTCCTCTTTTTCTGTCTCATAGAATGTGTGTGTGTGTATGTGTGTGTAAATGTATACTTATAAACTAGTTCCACAACATCAAAAATGGACAGAACAATAACCTGAAAAATCTGTGCAAACAAGGCTAAAGGAACCATCTACCTTCCATTGACACCAGTACATCTATTGTGTGACTAATGCCATTCCCATCATAACCTAAACAACATAACTAAGTACACATCTTTATATTTATTACCATGGTATATGCAGTGTATGCCTATGTGTTTAGCATAAGCATGCCCCACACTAGCAGAAATTTTCATAACATCCTATTTCCTACAACTGACAACACGTGATACATACTTTCTGCAGAAGGTGCAATGCATCAGTTATCGAAATCATACGCCCTGGTTAGCACCTATAGGATTTAGATTAAAGTCTTTCCAGAATATTTCAACCCTTGAGGGAGATATTTGTGTATAAAAAAAATCAAACACTTTGGTCCTCAGCGCCTACACTGATCAGATGAGCCCATTTGCAATCCTAGACATGTGGAATAAACATTCAAAGATATGTGACAAAAGTGATTTGGAAACAGTTGAGATCGATGGATTTAACAGTAGTCAATATTTTCTAAGAATTTTAACAAAACTCTACCAGTGTATAGATAAAACATGTCCTAATTACATGATAAACCATGATAGAACAGCTCTCAGATTGTTCTGGTCTACTTAGTACATGACATCCATAATTAACAAGTGGTTAATTACATGTGTACCTGAAAGCAGATATGATCTCTCAGGCTATAAGGCTGTTTACTCTCATTTACAAATTTGAAATGACTTGGCTTGCCTTCTTTTTTTAATAGGAAAAGAATCTTGCAACAAAAGGTTATAAAACATGTATTATTTAACCAAGAAAAGGAACAGCTCTGAAAGTAAATAGGTACTTAAAGCCACATCTCTGTGCAGTGTATTCAGAGTAGAGCTCAATTCAGTGAACTGACAAACAAAACTAATTTTGCCAACTAGATAAAAATAATGTATCTATTTCTAGTTTTGTAGGCATATAAAACAGGAGAAACCTGTAGCATGGATAATTTTGTTGTGTCAACATTCTATCCTTTGTTATTTCTGTAATTAGGCTCATTTCTTCATGCACTGCACAGAGATTTTAGTTTAATTATCATTATAGTTTTGAAATGTTTACTTTTTGCTATCTATTTATGTATCTATTTATATCTGACCACCTTAAAACACTGTAATCGGGTAATTAGCAAGGGTCTCTGCTCCTATCTCTGCTTTCTCCTACTGTTACTTTTGAAAATTTAATGTCTTTATTTTAAATTTTGTGGACACTAACTCAAGAACTAAATGTGGCATTCTGTTCAAAAGATAACTCTAATCTGGAGGGAGGAAATTCCATAATCGTGGGCCGAATGCTCTGTCTCCCACATTATCATGACTGACAGTCCCACTGTACTAAGAAAATGAAGCCATCATGGAAGGTCATCATTACCTGAGAAACTGCTTCACACTCTGAGTGATCTGGGTCAATCCCAGGGACAATTTAGGAGATATGGACTGAAAGTTTAAACTTGATTCAGTGGTAAAGAATGATGTAGTGAGCAGAACACTGGGGTTATTTTTGTTGCTTATTACAAGAGAAAGCTGCTGCATTCTGGATCTATTAAAATTTTGTCACACTTAGGTATGGTGCATTGCACAAATCAAGCATGGAGATCATGGACACATGGGCCATTATGTATAGACTAATGACCTAGGGGTGGAGTGGGGTTATTTTTAGTAGTTGTACCTGTTTAGCTTTCTATTAGCACAAAGGCCCTGAGGCTGTAGAGCTTCTTGATAGCTGGAGGGGAAATGCCTGCAATGGAAGGTGATATTTTGGGGTGGTGAGATCTTTCAAGTTCTTTTTTTTGTCTTCCTACCATATTTTCTGTGTTTAGCTCTAGCCAAGTGCTATTCATCTAGGCCCTGATCTCTCCCAAGCACTAGGACAGCAGTAAGACAGTGTTTTTAGCTGATGTAAAGGAGAAGTAGAGGTAGGTCAAATGGGTGTTGCTGGCACTTGAATTCATGTTGCTTCATTATCTCCACCATGAGCTTCACGTACTAGATGAATGCACAGAAACTCCACATGCAAGACTTCTGGAGACAGAGAAGCTATGGACACATCCAATGAGTACAGTATTGCTAATATGAATTTTATCTTGTAAATTTTGCTACAAAATATGTTTTACAAAATGTGATAAAAATTTTGTTAGGATTTAAATTAAGTCAGTGATGCCAAGTTACTTAGGTGCTTTTGAAAGTTTCACCCATGGAAGCCTAAGTCCCAGAGCCTTCAGTGATACTTAGAGCTTGTCTATACGAACAGCTAGTGCACGGCAAATTGGGGTGTAATTCTATTTGACACTAGCCTACCACACACTAACTGTCTGCATGGATCCTGCTACCATGCACTAAAAGTTTTACAGAACACTTTGAACTATCCTGATTTGAAACGGGAGTTGATGAAAGCATGCTATGGACAGGGCCGGCTCCACGGTTTTGGCCGCCCCAAGCAGCCAACAAAAAAACAAAAAACGCTGCGATCGCGATCTGTGGCGGCAATTTGGCGGGAGGTCCTTCACTCCGAGGCGGAGTGAGGGACCGTCCGCCGAATTGCCGCCGAATATCTGGATGTGCCGCCCCTCTCCGAAGCGGCCGCCCCAAGCACCTGCTTGCCAGGCTGGTGCCTGGAGCCAGCCCTGGCTATGGAACCTGTGCCTGTTAGCAGGGTCCACACAGACAGTTAACATGTGACAGGCTAGTATGAGGTGGATTTACATCCCAGCTTGTCACGCACTAACTCTTTGTATAGACGAGCCCTTAGGTTTAAGTGTCTAAATCACTTTTGAAAATGGGCCTTAGACTCCTAATTCATTAAGGCACTGTTGAAAATGTTACCTCAAATCAATTGTTATTCTCCAAGATAAGTGTGAAAAGTTAAAGAAACAGCAAAAATGCTGGAAAGCACATTATTATTTTTTTTAATCAATTCTTTCTATTTTAAATAGCTAAGGTGCTATTAACAACACAGGAAATTATGACATTTACTTTTGAAAATTGTATGACTTTTAACCTGACAGTGTGCCTTGTCCAGGTGCTGCCAAAGTCTCTTACTGCTGCCTACAGAAATGTGAACCAAAGTGTGGCTTAATCCTATATCCCTGACAATATATTTAACAATGTTCTACGATATGCTAGCTGACAAGTTTATACGTTGATGAATATTACCCTACGAAAAAAACACTATCAAACTGAATTACTGTGCTAACATGAGCAAATAAAATTTATTTAGAGAGGGAACCCTTAGTGGGATTATCTAATTAAAATTATTCAAACTTGCCTTGCAGTATAAATATTTTTGAAGAATGACACTGGGTAGTGCAGTATCTAGTCAGCGTGAATTTATTAGCTCTGAGCTTTAACCCTAGAACTGTCAGCCATGATTGGAAAAATAATGTTCAAGGTTTTTCAGTAAGAAGTGATTAAGTGCATTAACAAAGTGGGGACATCAGTTCCCAAGCTACCTAACATCAATTAAAGGAGGCCAAATTAAATCGATGTTCTAATTCCACAAAATTAATGGTAACTTTTTTTTTAATAGATGTTACAACATTTCCCTGAGGTCCTGTAATAAATTCTTATTATAGCAACTCACATATAAATAAATGGTTACCTTTTGCCTGAAAATCCAAGGTTCAAAATCAGCCCTAGGAAACAGTTATATTTTGTTACTTAAAAACAAAAACTGAAGACAATATGGTACACAAGGATATTTTTATGTTGTTTTTGTTTTGGGAGAGATTTGGTAAAAACAAATACATAATAATAATAATAATAATAATTAATAAAACCTACAACAGACCAACCCAACCAAATAACCACAGAAAACACCAAACAACCAGTCTACTAATGATACTCTCTTTTTAGCTTATTTCATTTTATTTCATTTTCAATAGAAAGCTCACCTAAACTCATGAGACTAAGAACCAATTAAAGGTACTAGCTGTTACTTTAGACCTGTTTTCATTTTACAAAATTTCACAAACAACATATTTTTCTGGAGAGGTTTCATGAAATAAACCAGAGATTTCGCAATTTTTAACATGACCTCCGCTACTCTATCAAGCCTTTGATGCAACTCTAATTGAGGATGCCAGCACAGGTTGTAGAATTAGGAAGTGCATATGGTATTCGTTTGTGTGAAGCCTGCCATCTAAGCTCTGCCAACAAAACAGATTTGGGATGGATTAGTATGTGTGTGCATGTATTTGTTTCTTGTTAGACAGTACATGTGTGTGTATGTGTGTGTGTGGCCTTCCTGCTTATTGTTTCCTGCTCCCTTTTCGTTTTCTGGTTTCTGCTCCCCCAACTCAGGGTTTCAGTTCCTGTTCCCGTGTGTATGTGCATAGCTTTGGATGTTTGCAGTTACTCATGGCCTAGTGCTACATACCTGCTATTTGGACTGTTATTATATTTTGTTCAGACTGTTGCTGACTTAACCGGTTCATGGTTATTACATATTTTGATTTATCACTTACCCACACATCTTGCTTCAATTTCCTTGTTTTGGGATTGTTGTTCTGGGGTGCATCAGAGTGTAACATCCTCACAAGTAAAAACACGTAGGTGTGGCCCCAAGTTAAGAAAATTAAGCCTGTAACCAGGTTTAAAAGTAACAGCTAGCACCTGTAAATGGTTCTTAGTTTCATGAGTTTAGGTGAGCTTTCTACTGAAAATGAATAAAATAGAATATCTTTAGTGGCGTGGTTGGTTGGTGTTTGTTTTATTGATTGATTGTTGTTGTGGTTGGTTGGTATTCTGTTGTTATTGGTTTGTTTTTCTTTTTGTGTTTGTTTTTTCGCAAGCTCTCTCAAAACAAAGAATTAAGCTACCATGGATGACTTTTTGAAGCATCGTCCTTAGTGGGCTACTATGCTATGCTATCTGGCCAGCTAATAGTTCAGTTGCCTAAAATATATTGTAATATTTCTGGGTTTTTTATATTTTATTTTTGTGATACTACCCTGTTTCCCCGAAAATAAGACATCCTCCGAAAATAAGGCCTACTTACAGTTTTGCCTCTCGTTGTAATATAAGGCATCCCCCCGATAATAAGACTTCCCCGATAATAAGGCATCCACCGATAATAAGGCATTTTTCATTTCTGAAAAATAAGACATCCCCTGAAAATAAGACCTAGCGCATCTTTGGGAGCAAAAATTAATATAAGACACTGTCTTATTTTCGGGGAAACAGGGTAGTTTGCATAGAAATTTTCATCCTGAAGAATCCTTAAAACATTTACATATATGTACACATAGGAACTACTTCACCCACCACTGATATGTCACTGACTCATCTTGAGGAGTGGGAGATGTGATTGGACTGCTGTGAAGTAGACAGTCCCAGAAGGAATGGGGAGTGCAGGCGTGTGAATGCATGGATGGGGCCCATCTCCTTTAGAGGCTCTTCACTTCCCACTGGCCAACCAGCTGGAGAAGAGAACTGACTGGCCCCTCACTCTCTGCTCATTAATTTTAAACCCTTGGCTAGTCTTTTGGAGCCTTTTAACTGTCCCGCCCCCTGTACTTGTGGTACAGGGACTATATTTTTAAGGATGCTGTGGGTCTGACTTATTACCTGTTTTGGGGGTCAGGAAGGAATTTTTCCCATTCGGATCACATTGGCAGAGGTCTGGAGGGTTTTTATTTATTTATTTGTTTGTTTGTTTATTTTTGCCTTCCTCATAGCATTGTGGATGCACAGTTAAGGTAAGTAGGAATAGGACTTAGACATTAATATTAATAATGTGTTGAAATGTTGAGTTAATTACAAACAAAGATCAATATAGCATCTAATGAAATATAAGGAGGAAATTGGGTAATCTGATCTAAAAGATAGTACCTCCAACAGCCGAATGCCCCCTGACGACATGCTGAGCTGACTTGGAAGGAATGAGTGCCCCTTACTGAGGCACCAACACTATCTCCTACAGCACTTACATTAGACTTTTTCTTTGGAGGCTTCCCAACCAACTCCCTTCCAGGTGTGGTGAGTTAGGGCTGATGACTAGGTCACAGCCTTAAGTGTTACGCCCATAGGAACTATCATCTCCCCAATCACAAAGTAAACAAAACCTTGCAAGCCACCATAATTGTGAAAGTGTGGGGTAAGGGATGCACACAGCCAGATATTCTGCTAATTTTAACAAGAAATATTACTCATGTTTATGTAAAATACCTGGTTAGAATAAATGCCTATTGGTAAAATAATTTTTCTTCTTCTCAGCGTATACACTGTCAAGTTAAACATCTTATAACACATGCCATCAATGTTTTCATCACTACTTTCAGGCACTGAAACCAACTGACAGAACAGTGCTTCTGCAGCATCATAGATAGTACACAAAAGCCTTGTCCTCACTAGGATATTTTTCTTAAAATTAGCCATCCTTGCAGCATTGGTTCACTCCACTGACAATAGCAACAGTGGGAATGTTTGTGCAGACAAGAATTGGTGGCCTCTGGCTTTGAACCACCTCATTGTCTAGGCCTGAACTTAGCATGGTTAGATGAGACACCAGCTTACTGTGCTGGTGGTTTCCTATGGACCTGCCTACACTGGTACTTTCATGATTCTAACATCAATAGATCTGAACTGGTAGAAGAAACGGTGGGAAATTTTAGGGAAGAAGTCCTGGGAGAAGATCTTCCAAACTGTTTGGGGAGTCAGGAGCACAAATCCTGTTGATTTCTCTGGGACTTGTGCTGTTTAAACCTTGGGTGTTTGAAAAATCTCCCTCCGATATAGACACAGAAAGAAAGAAATCCTGAGTCCTGGTCTACTCGATGTTTTGTATTGGTATAACTATTCCAGTTAGGTTATTTTTTTTTTAAACCAGTAGAGGTACACCGGTGCAACTGTAATCCACATACCGTCTGGGTGTGGTGTTCTGACCCGTCTATGGCACCAAGACCACTTAGAGAGATTAATGAGTCTGCTCTACAGCCTTAGCTAACAGCCATATGGCTTTTAGTTCATGCAATAGAGGCTGAGGCACTAAGCTCCAGAGGCCTGAGGTTCAATCCCACCTGCTGACGACCGGGGTCTGTTGGCATTACACAATCCCTAGTGTAGACACACTTATAAAGGTACCTTATAGCAGTGTATCTTATTTGGATAATAAGCTATACACATATAAAGCACCTTTTTACAGGTATAACCGAGTCCACATTAGAAGGTGGTACTAGTTTAATTATATTGGCATAGTTAAAGCGATACAACTTTTGTATATAGGCAAGGCCTTAGTATATAATGATATTAACAACTGTGAAAGAAACGCTAATAATACAATTGGAAACGGCACTGTAGCATATTAAATGTCATTTCATTAGATGATGCATAGTAATGCAGATCACTCTGATTTTCTGTGAAGTACCACAGTGGAGGGGTAATCCATTTCAGCAGTCTCCATGTAAATCAGAGATACATAAGACCGATATCCATGGAAGATTCTAATTTCTTGTAGAGAACTGAATAATTTACAGCAACAGACTGATTAAACCAAATGTATCTACATTCTATACCCCACTATTTCTCTGGAAATTTTATACAAACCTTAATGGCAATACAATAAAGATAAATCAAATATAAAAATCTCACATAAATATAAATCATCAGAGTCCCTCGCTGGTGATAACTTAATAATATCTGTGATGAATCTTTGAGTTTAAATACAAAACCAAAATGGAAATACGCCTGAATCCATCACACACAAATACCTTCAAAGGTAAATTAAAACAGACTATCTAGAGTGAATATCCATTATGTTTGCAGGACTGAGTTACACCAATGACACATTTATATCAAATCTATCAATCTTTTATTTTCAGAGAATAGGAAACTATTTCTTCTGAACCACAGAATCAAAGACATTATTGGTCGAAATGACTTTCTTGGTCATCTAGGCTACCCTCCTGACAATACAAGTTTGCTCCCTATAATGTATTTGAAAAAGTACTTTGTTCAGTTAAATTTTAAATGTATCAAGGAATGGAGCTTCCTCCATTTCTGCTGGGGATGTATCATAATTTATAGGCCTCATTGTCAGAAGTTTTTCCTGATACCCAATGTGAACTCCCTCTCCCGCATCTAGGTACATTCAGAATATCACCCTATTATCAAATGTAAATTTCCTGGTACAACCACTTATGGGAAATGGGCATTTCTATATTTTAACAAAATTACCCCGAGAAGTTCCTTACTTTTCACTAAAAGCAGACTAACACGACTGCTACTCTGAAACCTTACTTTTCACTGATGCTCAGTTGTTAAGAGAGTTACCAATTTTTTTGAAAGGACAAAGAGCTGAACATTTAAGAGCAAATCTAGAGACAGAATTTACACTATAAAACTAGAAATGGGTCCAAACCAAATCCTCAGACCTTAACATAACAAATCTTTGGGACATTCATGTATGAATCCAAACTTTGCAAATGCAAATTTAAGCCTACCTCTCTATGAAACAAACCACTTTGTATAACTGGCATTATCATCCAATTTGTATTATAATTACAAAATCTTAACCACAAAACCTCTTCAACTTACAGGTTTCAGTAGGGAGTACCCAAGACCCAGGTCCATCAACATGTATGAACCTACCATATGCACCTGGGCGGAGTTTCAATCAAACCTACTTCTTCTACAGGCTCCGGTGACATATTTTGGGCAGTGGTGAGCTGGAGCCGGTTTGCACCGGTTCACAAGAACCGGTTGTTAAATTTAGAAACCGGTGTAGAACCGGTTGTTAAAGGGGCCAGCAGGTGGGCAAACTCCAGTCCGCGGACCACATCCGGCCCACGGGACCGTCCTGTCTGGCCTGCCTGAGCTCCCAGCTGGGGAGGCTCCCCCAGCCCCTCCCCTGCTTCCCCCCCCACCCTTGCAGAGCAGCATAGTAAGGGGACCGGGGCTGGGAGGAGGGGTTGGATAAGAGGCAGGGAGAGGTTGGAGGGGGTGGAGGTTCTGGGGGGGGGGGCGGGCAGGGGAGGGGGAACGGCGGGGGGGGTTGGGTAGGCATAGGAGTTCCAGGGATCTGTCGGGGCGGTCAGGGGACAGGGAGCGGGGTGAGTTGGGTAGGTGGTGGTGTCCTGGGGGACAGTTGGGGGGGGGTCTCAGGAGGTGGTAGTCAGGGGACAAGGAGCGGGAGGTTTGATGGGTTGCAGGTTCTGAGGGGGGTAGTCGGGCGCAGGAAGTGGGTTGGGTCAGATGGGGGGGGAGACAAGCACGTGGGGCTTCGGTGGCACTTCAGTGGCGGGGGGGGGGCTTCACTCGCTCCGGGTGAAGGACCCGCCACCGAAATATGCCGCCGAAAACCCGGAGTGAGTGAAGCCCCTCCCCATCCCTTTCCCCCCGCCCCCCGCCCGCTGCAGAAGTGCCACCGAGGACCTGGTAGGGAACCGGTTATTAGGATTTTGGGGATTGTGTGAAGCCAGGCTAAACTAGCAGTTTGCATTGGTTTAACTTTAATAGTTTTGCTTTCAGTTTTTGGATTAATTTTAAGTAAAAGTAAAATTCAGGAGATGCTGACCCAGTGAACTAAAGCAACCTTTCCTGTTTCTCCTGGCCACCCCACTGAATCACATCACATATGGTGAAATAGATTTTCAATAACTTCTCACTATATTAGACTTGGTTGTCTGGATGGGAGCCAAGGGCTGGAATGCCTAAAGGGGACTGTGTTTAGCTTCTGGTTAACCAGTTGGCTTGGTGACTTTAATTATAGAATAAACCACCAATTTTGGGGTTGTCTCCCCTACTTCTTGCAGTCTGCCCTGAATGTGACGTGCTCAGTGTGGTCCATCCCAGGCACACTCTGACTCTGTTGGGCGCTGGGTCAGTTTCCAACATGCTATCTCTGTGTCTCCCCATCAGCTTCCCACTGAGCTGACCACTTCCCCCGTCTCTGCCAGGTGCACCTTTAAGCAGATCAGGGTCTTTTGATCTCTCTCTTCTCAGCCTTGGCCAAATAGCCTGTCACCATACTTGAGGCTGAGGATCCCTCTTCATCGCGATAAACTTGGCTATTGTGTCTGAAGAGATGTTCTTTACCTGGACCATTGTTTTATCCTTCTGCTGGTTGGTTCCTTAACAATCCAACTTTCACAGCCTTGTTTGATCGGACTAAATGCATTCAATACCCAACTAAATGGGAAACCAGGGTCGTGCATAATATTAATAAGAAATAATACAGACATTTTTCTAATTTATCACAATCAGCATTTATCATTACAATGCTTTTCTGAAATCACAAATCTGAACTATTTGCGAGGAACCTCTAAAATCTCTCTGTATTATGACCCCCCAATCCTGGCCACTGTTTGTTTGCACAAACTGTTAAACTGTTGTCCTTGTATAGATTTCTACAGTGGGACTTTCAAAAGTGCTATGGGTTGGCCTAAATCTGTGTCCACTGGAGTCAGTGGTAAAATTCCCAGTGACTTCAAAAGTAGCAGACTTAGGCCAACACCAGAAAATGATTGAATAGAAGTTCTGAAAATTCTTAGGGCTAGTCTACACTCCACGACGGGCATAGCTATCAGTGCTGGGAGAGCGGCTCCCAGCGCTGGTGCACTGTCTACACTGGCGCTTTACAGCACTGAAACTTGCTGTGCTTGGGGGGTGTTTTTTTCACACCCCTGAGCGAGAAAATTGCAGTGCTGTAAATTGCCAGTGTAGACAAACCCTTAGATAGGAAATGCAAACCCATAGAGGTTTAATGTGTGTGCATAATTTTTATGAAAGTTAATGGGAGTTGCACACATACATGAAGGGAAAAAGAGAACCCAAAAAGTAGGCTATAAGCTTCTTGGGCTTTAATGACCTTTGTTTCATGTAACATAAGCCGGGGGAGATTTTCAAAGGCACAGAGGCTCAATAGGTGCTAAACTCCCTTTGGCGTTCAATTGGAATTGTGAACTTAACTTCCCTGTGTGCCTCTAGAAATATCGCCTGCAGTGTGTTAGTATATCTCTGGACAAAAATCACAATAACTGAAGAGTGGCAGGGCTGGAGGAGGAATATGATTAACACTCACCAAATCAACGTGTAAAAAGTGTTGGATGTTTACTTAAAAAAAATTAATAGTTTTACAAATTTATTACATTAAAATGACAATGCTTGAACATTGTTGAACTATTTCAGTCATTTTGTTTATGCTTTGTATTATTCAAACATTTGTATACATTACAACCCTAGCTGCTATTTTTGATTGCATTTTGACAAAGAAAATTTGAGGTAAGAGGAATACCTGGCATATGATACTTCACAGCTGTTATCTTTTATTCAGAGCCAAATAGAGGAATCCAGACTAGTACTAACTGCTTCTAATTGATATTCTAAGGAAATATGTTGAATATCAGCTTTGAGTCAAGTTACATTAAAGCTCTATTCCCCCCCCCCCTTCCCGCCATATTGCATTTTAATCACTTGCCATGATAAAGGTGGTTTTATTTTTTTTGTGTGTGTGTGTGTGTGTGTGTGTGTGGATGTCTGCTGTATGTTTCACTCATCAGCAAAGATGGCAATAAGGTTCCAAACTTCAGGTGCTTCACATAATCATCCACATGGCCATTACTGTGCTATGTTTCCTTTGTCAAATAATTCAGGCTTGGACTTGTAAATACAGTTACAAATTGCAATATTCACCATCAGCCATGCATGTGCTAATGCAGCCCTTCAAATGTGTGTGTGTTGGAAACTCAGGGGAGCCAGAGCATATGCTATGAAGGAGACTAGGGGAGTGCAAGGAGATTGTCCAAGCAGTTTGACGTTCATCATGCTAAAGTGAACCTCTGGCTCTATCTGAAGTTGCTTGCTATACATTGCAGACTAGTTCAGGAGGAGTTTTCCTGGTATAAAGGGTGGCATAGAAATACGTATATACTCGATCAGAAGCCGCTTCGCTTATAAGCCGACCCCCCCAAGATGGATAAGCCGACCCTATAATTCAGGGGTCAGCAAACTTTGGCTCCCGGGCCATCAGGATAAGCCACTGGTGGGCCGAGATGTTTACCTCAAGCGTCCGCAGGCACGGAGGTAAAGCTAAGTAAACAAAGAGTCCCGGCGTGCCAGCTGTTTACCCTGATGGGCTGGGCCAGCAACTGGTAGGGGAATTTTTTGGGAGAAGCTGGGGGTCAGGGGAGTGACCCCTATGACCACCCACCACATGACCCCACCCCTAGCCCAGCTCTCCCCATCCCTTCCCACCTTATCTGGGGAGGGCCAGAGGAGGATGTCTCTGGCCCAGCTGGAGCTGCTCCTTCAGGCTGCGTGGCACGGCCGCAGCATGTTCCAGCAGGCTGGGCCGGGCAGCACGGCTGCAGCCTGCTCGGGGGGGTGGGGCCAAGCAGCCTGGCTGCAGCTGCTTCGGAGGCTGGGGGAAGAGCACCGTGCCAGAAGCAGAGAAACTCGTCCCCGCCTCTTCCCTTCTCTCTCTGCTGGCTGTGCTGCCTCTTCTTGCTCCCTCAATTGGGGGGAGGGGCTGTGTCCCACCTCTCCCTCTCTATACCCATTCATAAGCCGACCCGCTTCTCTGTTGCTTCTCTTTTTTACTAAAAAAATTCAACTTATGAACGAGTATATATGGTAAGTACAAATGAGGTTGTGGGACAAGTGTGTATTGAGGCTGGTGTATCATTGCTAATCTTTCACATGCTATCCACTCTCAAACAACAGATCTGTCTTATGCTCTATATGCCTTCTTGCATCTTTAGTCTTGTGGGTCCTAGTTTCTTGAATGCTTTACCACACCGATCTTGCAAGTTTTTGTAATTCAATCTAAATCTACTCTTGAAAAATATTTGTTCCTGTGGTTTTTTTCTTGTAACACTAATGTAATTTGGTTTTTATGCCGCCTCTGATATCTTCACATCCTCCCTAAATGGCTTGTGAAATGATTCACTCTATGAAAGATATTATATCCAATAACATTTGCTTCCTCATTGTAAGTTTAGCGTAGCTGGGCATACAAATTGCTTTTTGTTTGTTTGATGTTAATATTTATGTAATGCCCACTTGGTATGGAACTTTGTCCCTCTCCAGTGGCAGGTCGGACACAGAGGTTGATAAGCCTGGTATGACCTTGGCTAACAGAGCTCGGTCTTTTAACTCAGACAGTAGAGGCTAATGCATTAAGATCCAGAGATTGATTTCTACTGCCAGTGACACACCCAGGGGTGTTGGCATTACACTGAGATAGGCCCTAACCTAACAAACTCGATCTCAGGAGATCCACCTCTGAGTCTCTAAGTCAATGTACAGTCTGGCCATATGAGGTAACTCAATGCAAGACAATAGTAATCAACATATTGGCTATGTCTCCTAAAACATGGCCATTTTCATAAGATTCAATATTGCTCTGAATTTAGAAAACTGTTATATAATGTAGGCTTTGTATGGTTTACAGCTGCCACATTCCATCATCTCAGACTGTCTCCCCCCATCCTCCCCAGTGAAATCTTTGGATCACTTATCCATAGTGTAGATTCCTTTGTTTTTCTGGTAGTTGCCAGCATAAACCACCTACACCTCAAACTCTATGATGTTCTTTTTGTTTGTTTGTTTGTTTTTAAATTCATTCCATGCTATAAAGAGGTGTTCAGCTGAGAGGCACTTAGGTTCACCTGATGATCCCCAGAAAGGCTAAAGCATAAACATAGCCTGAACTCGAAACAGAAAAAAAAAATGCATTGTTGTGCTTGGAGCATGATTTGAGAGCCTGCTAGCAAAGTAACTGAGTTTAATAAATTGAATGCAATGAGCTTTATTCAATAGCTGGTGTCTACCCTAAGCTTCTAAGAAACTCCATCCACCTCAGCTGTCCAGCAAGATAAAATAGTACCATATACTCTTGACTAGCAAAAAAAAACAAGATAAAGCAGGAATTTTAGATACACCAGCTCTAATTTGCACTTCAGACCATGATGGCAGTAAATGATTTCTAGATGTTTGTAAAAGCAGTGATATTCAGAACTGGTTGAATATTATTAAATTGAACACACTCACACAAAAGGGAGTGTTTTCTTTGGTGAACAAATCATTTGTAAATCATTTCTAATTTCTGAAAATGCATTTGTTATTCATAAGTATTCACCAAGCGCTTTGAATGAATAATTTGCAGACTATGGGTAGTTTGTAACCTGTTTGCAAACTGTTCATAACAACCCCTAAATTGAGTCCCTGCTGCAATGGCAAAGAAACGCAGAATCAATGGGGCATAAAAATGCCTCAAGAACTTGCCTTGTAGTGACCTCTGGGACAGGGTCTTTTCTGGAGGGGATACATAGCTGGCTTTATGTATCCTGCTGAAGGCTTCACACCTGTGATAGTCCCCTTGGAGGGGGCTGCATGTGCATTATGGGTTCTTTGGATGGGATCCCAATAAGAAAAAGTGCAACAACAGTAATGAATTGGGTTCTTCATTTGGGGGATCAGTTTCCAGCTAAATTCAAGTGGCAGTTGCTTCTGCCACAAGTTGAGTATTTTAATTCTGTCAGCCAATAAGAGTCCAATGAGATTAATGTCCCTCTGCCAGGATGGGAGAGCAGTGTGGCTTCTGTCAGCTGTGTAACAGCAAGAGGAGGAGCAGAGAACTCAGTGTTTGGATCAGTGTCTGGCCTCCTGAGCTGAGCAATGCCAACTCTTCTCTGAAATTATTATTATTGAGAAGAGGGAAGAAGGTGCATGTCACCTGTGACTTTCCCAAATGTAAAAACCTGCTGATGGGGGGGATAACAAGCACTCCTCTCAAATCCCTCCATACCTTTCCTATATGTCTGTGTGGGATTGTGTGGGAGGGAGATTCCCCCTTACCTACTCTCCCTAACTGCTTCAAATTTCTAGGGATGGGAGGGATGCTCTCACCCTCCTTGGGGGTGCAGGCTAAGGGGAACAAGGGCACCTTGCCCCCTTCCACTGCTGTCATAGGGGTACCAGCAGCCTCTTCAGACAGCCTCTTCTTATGCAGAAGCAGCAACTGCTGCTTCATCTGGCCCCAGTCCCTGCAATGGAGCACAAGTCTAGCTGAATGTGGGGAAGATGAGCTGTGTGAGACTTGTAAACAGAAAGAGGAAGGAGAGGGCTTTAAATGTACCAATAAAAAGGAGAACAAGTCTGGCCATTTACCACCTTGACATTTACCTTCACAACAAGTGGTGCCAATGAGGAAAATTGCACTTTAAAGTATGGTGTGTATAAAGCCTGCTGCAGAAGAAAGACAACATTCCTGACCTTCCTTTAGAAAGCAGAAAGAAAGAAAGAAGCTCCTTTCTGCTTCAAAAATTCACCTGCAAATTAGCTCATAGAAAACTTGATTTTTATAAAGCAAAAAACCTCCCAGACAACCCAAATGCAAAACTTTACAGTCTTTATTTTTGCAATCAATTTTTGGTACTATTGGAAAATCACTTTGAAGAATCCACTGAAGAAAATGTTCAAGAAATTGATACAATAGTGTTAGGTTATAATATGGCATTTTCCTTGTGATTCTACTATAATGTTTACCTCCACTTAGAAAGGTTTTAGGTGCCTGATTTAGATTTTTAAAGAGACAGTTAAGATTATGAGCTTTTATAGTCTTCACTACTTTGCTATAGATATCATATTACAATTTGATCTCTGTTTCCACTGAAAATATTTTATGGAGCAGTGGTTTGGATTCTGCTGTAGTGTTATTTTTTGCACCTTAAAATAGTTGTTCATCTTTTGACACTTCCCCAAATTTGTATCCAGTAGTTTAGCTGGTGGCTGCTGTAATACTTAGTAACCCCCCAACAGTCAGACTGATTGGAGAGCAGGCATAGCATGTTTAATAACTGCATGAGGCTTCAAGTTCTCACAGGGAATGAACTTTAACATAGGATTTAGTAGTCACTCCCATACTAATAATCAGATAGGTTTTTTCACTGAAGCATGCTACATTTTTTCTTTGCACACCATAGGATATGTCTCAGTTTAAGCATCAATTGAAACTACACTTTTTCTATGCATGTACATTGACCGTGACTGGCATAACTGACTATTGTTTCAACTAAGACATACATACTAAAGACTTAGTGAGTGTATCTAGAGAGCAGCTATCTATAACATCATTATCCTCAGTTTGCACTGAATGAATCTTGCAGTTAGGTTGAGATGGTTGATCTCATTAACATTAGTGGCGATCAAATCTAAAAGTATTAGAGTTAACTGCAATCTATTGCTAAGCACCTAGTTGTGCCTAGAGTGAAAGATCTTTGCAGAAATAAATGACTGAAGGAATGCTTAGGAGCTGAATCAGCGCAGTGTAGCCATTTCTTCAGTTTATTACAAGATTAGATGTATTAAAGTTGTGCAACTGAATCCTTGCCTGTCAAAACTCTGCTTAAAATATTTTTGGACCAAATTCAGAACACTGTAAGCTGATGGTTTTTGCATGGTTAACAATGTAGAAATTGGGCTGATCATTCAAAAATAAGACCTTTTATTCCTAGGCTTCCTCCACCTTCCCCCCAAATTAGGTAAGTAGGGCCAAATTCTATATTAGTGTCATTTGGCACAGGTCCATTAAAGACAATGACGCTTTATACTAGCAAAGAATCCAGCCTGTGATACTTTTAGATGCAGTGCTTTTACTTGTAAAGACTAGACTTCAGATTGGTATTAACCCATCCTTTCACGTGTTGTACACCTGAAATTGTTTCCTTTATTCAAAGTATCACTGCGGTGCATTTTACTCATTGTTTTCTACATGCTTTTATTGATTTTTATTTAAATAGTGTCTAGGAATTTTTTACATTACAAAGTCCCTATACATTATTTTAAATTGTATTCATGAAATTATGCACTTTAGTGATCAGAAATATCACTGCTATACATTAATTTTGAAAAGAATAAAATAGCACTTCTTTGCTCAATATCAATGGATCTGAGAGACACTGTAATAGCTATGGATGCAAATAACCAAACAAAAACAAAGACCAAAAAATAAAACCAACCCAAAACCCCAACCCACAGTAACAAAAAACCACTATATTCACTAATGAAAGTAACTTCACAACAACTACATTTCTAATGCAAGTTCTTCAGTGTATTAATCAATGATATTTAGATTGTGATTGATATTCTCAATGTGTTACCATCTGGCAGATTAGTCACTGGCCAACTGGGTCCGGGCCCAGGGGCCCCGGCCTATTGGAGAGGCCCCAGAAAAATGTGTGCCGCCGCGCTCTGACCAGTTCTGCCTCCTCGCCTGGCATTCCTGCTGGGGAGTGGGGTCGGGACGTGTGGTCTTGTCCTGCTCTGCCTGCCGGCCTGGCGCTCCTGCCAGGGAGCAAAGGAAGCCCCATCCCCACACCCCGGCAGGAGTGCGGGGGGCAGGCATGAGGGGGATTGCAGGCAGAAGAGGTTGGGAGAGGCCTCCATTTGCTCTGGCCCAGGGCCCCACAAACCCCTAATCCGCCCCTGCTTGTGAAACAGACAAAGCTACTGTGCATTTGATACCCTGGCATTAGACTAATTAGACAAAGGCCCAAATCTTGTGGCGTACTCTACTACTTTCGTGTTACTCTGGTGGCACTGGGAATGAGAGATTGGGTGTATTTCCTTTGCTGAGTATTCTCCCAGTCTTGGGGAGTTGCCAGTAGGTGTTGAGCCAGCATAGCTGCCTTCTACACCCCCTATCTCAGCAGCCCCTGGCATAAGGAGGTGACATTGCTGGTGCACATACTACTCTGGCAATCCAAAGGTGGTGAACTGTCTCCTGGGAACTATAATCAGCAGATGAGTTTCAAACAGCCCTTATGAGGCTCTAAATTTCACTGAGGCTGAGGATGGTACAAAGATAACATCAGAATAAAAAAGCCGTTACTGAGTTCCTGACATCCCACCTCCTAAAATTTTAAATTATTAAAACTGAATACCACTATATTTTGTATTAAAATCTCTTTTGAGCTTCACAGTGGATAAACTTTGTTTGCTAAATGTGGACTTTTAAAATATGACAGTAAGTAAATCATTGTTGACAATGGACTGTTCACAGCATATGGCCAAAAGATGCATGTGATTTTAATAAGGAGAGTACACCTTCTTAATGTTAATCCTTGCAGAAGGAAGAGGTCTATCTCCAAACCAAGGTCTGGTCAAAGATGTGTATGACAGCTGAGAAATTTATCTCCAAATTCCCTCAGCTTGTTGTGTGCCACATGATGACTTTTCCCATGGTCACAGGCAAGAAAAAAATTAAGATGTCATATATATAATATGGAGATAAAAATAACCCCCATGCCCACATGATGAACAGAATGAGAGGTCAGCATACATATTTGCACATTAATTGGAATTGCATGATTCTGTCTTGTTCTATCAAGTCACTACTGTATGTTCTTTAGGAAATGTCTCCCTTGCAATGATTAAGCCAGCTTTATCACACAAACATATATACACTTTTCCCTAATTATCTTCTTGCCTTGGTTTGCCAAAATAGAGAAGTGCTACCTGTGTGTATCATGTAGCTGAAAATGTAAACACATGAATGTTTATATCTTACTAGATTATGTTAACTTGAAGATAATCTGCAATGAATACCAACTTGTATTGTAATAATCACAGAACAAAGGAGATTGATCAACTTTGTAGCCTGTATATTTTTAGGACATACTCTCTTTTCCTGGGAGAATTTTAATTTTTGCCTCACAGTTATAGTTTCCTTTTTATCACAAAGATCAATATGACATAGATCCACAGTTCTGACAGCTTGATACTCTTGAAATTCATAACAAAATGACTGTGAATGATTTATATGGCAGCTTTAAAACCCTTCTCAACACATGTTAAAATTGCTCTATAGGCAGCAAAACCTCACAACATTTAGAAAGCAAACATAAAACTAATCAAGGAAATAAACAACAAAGAGAATACATTTACAATATAGTGTTTCATTAAAGTCAATGATTTGATACCAATCTGAGGTTAGTTTATTCTCACCACCTTCCCTTTTTAACCTGGTTAGATATTTGAGTACTGTATGTGCAGAGTCTGGTGATGCTGATCAAATTTGCTCAAGGGCCAGGTCTCTGTAGGTGTAGACCTGTTTCAAATGACAGAATGATAGCACATATTGGATAGACCTAAGTAATCAGTACTCCATGCCCACTTACTAATGGTATCTATTCTCACAAGCTTGTATGGCCCCTCAAGTCCAGCCCTCACTTCAGATGCCTAACTTACTGGTAAATCTTTAGCCTTGCAAGTAGGTACATGGGAGTTGCTCACAAGGGTAGATCAATAACAAAAGTGGACTTTTGAGGAAAATCGCCTTGCCCTGGTTGCAGAAAAAAGCCAAAAAAGAAAGAAAGATGACTGTCACACAGCAATCGCGGCCCAACCCTGTCTTCCAACACCACCTGCAATGTCTGCCAATGAGCCTGTGGTTCAAGGATCAGATCCTCAGCCACCTAAGGACCCATGAAAAATAGAACCTGTGAAAGAGATCATCCTCGACCCCGAGGGATCGCTGATAAGATGAGATCAATAACATTTTCTTTCTTTGATTATCAATATTTTGGAAGAAAGTTTAACTTCAGAATTTTTGGAGCATATCAGGTCTAAGCAGTACTGAGAAGTCTGTCAAACCAGTTCTACAGAACTGGATAAGGACACTTCCTCGTGGACAGAATGTTTTATGAAGTCTGGTTAAAGGAACAATCGAAACTGCCATCATAATCTGTGTTCTGTTATTAGACACCTGACCATAGGTACAGGGATTTTTAGCAGTACAAATGTGTGTGTTGCCAGCAGGGCAGAACAACATTGAAGAGTCAGAAGGACAAACAGGAAGAGGAATAGGAAAAGAGCAAAAAGCGGAACTTTAGGGAGTCACAAAGGGGGAGTGAGTCCTGTAAAATCCAAAGAGACCCAAACTTTGCCGTAGTATTAAAGCAAGTAATGAGAGGATTGTTTTTCAAGAACAAATAACAGATTCTATTAGGATAGAATGCTTCCAATAGCCCTTAACTGAGACAAATTTGGATAACTGCCACTGGTAAGTGATCCATTTTCTCATGAAAGCCACAAAGCTGTTGGTGTGAAAGTTATAGCAGTTCTAGTTGTAGGCTATTATAATTAAACACTCAACTACTACAGTAATTAAGACCATATAAGACCCTAACTAGTACCAGATTGTGATGTAACTAAGGTCCTAAACTCAGAAAGGCTAAGGCCCCAATTCTGCACTTGTGCACATACTTAACTTTAAGCACTTGATTAGTCCCACTGACATGAGTAAAGTGAGTACTGATATGAGAAAAGTGATGAACAGCTATTGGACTTTGCAGGATCAGGGCCTTGATCATTTGGGCTACTCATGTGAATAAAGATTAGCCATGTGAGTAAAGCTTTGCAGAACCGGGCGTAAACCATAGGTCACAATTCTAATGCTATTATTTAGGAAAGTAAAGAATATTATATAAAACAAATGGTTGATTTCAAATTATATCCCTTGTAAAAATTCCATTTAAAATAATTTACATCAATAAACTATTGGTTAGCTGAACACATCCAGCTGAGTAGGCTGAAAGACATTTCTAACACTTTCTTTTATGAAGGTAAAGTTTTAGAATTTACATCCATTTTATTGTCAAACTATTTGCTTTTCTATGTTATAAGCTTTTATTAGTGCTGTACTTCTATCAGTAAACCAATCCACAAACCATAAATTATTTCCTACAGTTTTGACTTCATTTATTTTCATAGCATTATACATGCCAACCTTTTGACTACTTGAGATCGAAAGAGTTGCTCTCCAGGCTCATATTTCACTACAGCTCTCATATTTTATATGGCAAATTAGACTTTACAGTAGCAGCTACAACACGATTTTGTTTCTAATGTTGCATAGCTCTAAATGATTGTGGAGGTTTTCAGTACATATTCCCCTCAACTCAAGGGGCCTAATCTTGTACACCCATATTCACTCAAGGACTACTGTCATGAGAAAGGGTTTATAGACTCAGACCCTCTCAAAAAACCCAGATAAGTTGGGAAACTCTGTTTGCAAGCAATGTGCATTTTAAACAACTAAAATTTGTGGAGCACTCAGAATTCAAACTCCAACTAACATAACCCTATGCAGAATAGGTAATGCTGGGACAGGAAACAGAGACTTTGTCAGCAAAGATAGGGATTTTAAAATGAGTTTAAAGGAGTTAGGCACCCAAATTATGCTGTTTAATATATAATTCCTATATGCTCCTCTGAACATATTTTCAGCCCATGTTTAGAAGATGCCCCATTAGCTCATTTGTGATGTTATTTGCTGCAGCTGGAAAGTCCAGTTCTTGCATTTATAGTCATTAGCAGTTTAGAAGGGTATTTAAACACCCAAAGATGAAGACAGGTGCCTGGTGGAATTT
The DNA here is from genome assembly GCF_013100865.1 of Trachemys scripta elegans. Taxonomy (NCBI): domain Eukaryota; kingdom Metazoa; phylum Chordata; order Testudines; family Emydidae; genus Trachemys; species Trachemys scripta. Next base: position 28,738,134 of record NC_048307.1, read on the forward strand.
ACAAAGGCTGTTAAATGAGTTAGGTGCCTAACTCCCATGCAAGTCAATGTGAGTTAGGTGCATAGCCTGCACAGGCACTTTTGTAAATTCCACTAGATGTCTAAATACCCTTGTGAATTTGATCGTACTAATTAATTCCTAACTCTTCTTCAAACGCATAGGAGTTATTTAGAGCTATATCCAACCTCTGTTCTGGGCAGATATTCATAATATGTCCCCTCTGCTGAGTGCTGGAGCCTTGCAGGTCAGCTTCCCATTGGAAGAGAACTTAGATGACAAAGAGGCCAGGGGGTGTTCTTAATGCTACGTTTTTATTTACACCTGTTCTGCAACAGCATGCAGGCAATACTCTTCCAGTCAAAAACTAATGCCCAGTTGCCCTAGGGAGCAACTCTGCCTCAAGAATTGACTCTTAGTCAGAGAATAAATTCTCTTGCCATTTGCTATAGCTTCCCTAAGAACTGTATCTGAAAACCAACAAGACAGCAATTCTTCCAAGACTAATAATTTACTCACAAGAAGAAAAAGAATCTATAAGACTATACGTAACAGTGCCAACCGGTGACACCTGCCATAACAGTAATATTAAAACAATATGACACCACAGTCTCAGAAACATAAACTCTTCTAAATTTCAATGAATCTGTTACAAAGCTCTCTAACCAATCCTACTCAACCTTCCATCAAGAAGAGCAAGGGAGGACAAATTTGCCTTGCAACAAAAGGTCAATACATTAACAGTGGAAGGGCAGTTTTAGTTTCTGACTGTAGCTTCACAGGATCTCCATCATTAGAGGCTGGATAGGGGAAGTACTGAATCAGCATATTCCCCAGCCATGCTGCCTTCCCATTTTAAAAAGTATATATTTATGGTTTTATTATTTAGAAAACTATCTAAAAGTTTATGAATTGATCTAACAAAGTACATGGAGCTTTTTTTTTTTCCTTTTTGAACATCAACAGTATTTGAATGAGCTAAGAAAAGCGACAAAAGGGAGAGATGATGAGGGGGGAATAAAAGAAAGACAAGAAAACTGGAGAGGAGAGGGGCAAATTGATAAAGTAGGTTTTTGCATAAGAGAACATTCAAAAGACAAGGTAGGTGAGGTAATATCTTTTATAGGACCAACTTCTGGTGAAATGTACAAGCTTTTGAGCTTCACAGAGCTCTTCTACAGGTCTGGGGAAGGCATCTGTTTGTACCTTCCACCAACAGACATTAGTCCAATAAAAGATACTACTTCACCTACCTTGTCTCTTTGATCTCCTGTGACCAATACAGCTACAACACTGCAGACAGCATTCAAATTGCAGTCACTAGCAATGGTATTTTGAGCAAAGCCATGGCTTCAGAGTACAGAAACAGAGTAACATAAGTACAAAACTCATTGCAGAATGGTCACAGAAAAAGAAAGAGAAAAATAAGGGAAAAACCTTCCCTGCTTTTGGGGTACACTGCTGCCCAACTGTTCCCCTGGCAGAGAGGAGCATTCAGTTGCCAGGAGCAGAGCACCCTAATGTCTACATGAAGAAAATTAATTAAATAAGTTGTGACAGACCCAGACCAGTGGGGTACAGGAGTCTGGTAGAAGGCAAATATACTGGTCATCGGATGAGTAGTTTTCTGTTCCCTGAGTGACCAGAGCAGGGGCTGTACTAGAATAATCAGGAACCTGCTAGAACCAGTTAAGGCAGGCAGGCTAATTAGGACACCTGGAGCCAATTAAGAAGAAGCTTCTAGAATCAATTAAGGCAGGCTAATCAGGGCACCTGGGTTTGAAAAAGGAGCTCACTTCAGTTTGTGGTGGGAGTGTGAGGAGCTGGGAGAAAGAGGTGCAAGGAGCTGAGAGGGTGTGCTGTTGGAGGACTGAGGTGCACAAGTGTTATCAAACACCAGGAGGAAGGTCCTGTAGTGAGAATAAGGAAGGTGTTTGGAGGAGGCCATGGGGAAGTAGCCCAGGGAGATGTAGCTGTTACAGGAAGCACTATAGACAGCTGCAGTCCACAGGGCCCTGGGCTGGAACCCGGAGTAGAGGGCGGGCCTGGGTTCCCCCCAAACCTTCCAATTGACCTGGACTGTGGGTTCTAGAGGGGAAGGTCTCTGGCCTGTTCCCCAACCCACGTGGTGAATCTCTGAGGCAAGAAAATCCACCTATAAGCACAGGACCCACCAAGATAGAGGAGGAACTTTGTCACAAAGTATAGGCCAAAACTGCACCTTCCCATTACACTGAAAGTTGGTCTCACTTTTTCAAAGAAATGTGTTTTTATACATATATATGTACACACACACAATCTGCATTTTTATTGATGTGTTCTGAGTTATAAAGTAGCATCCCAGTCAAAAGCACAGTCAGGCACAGTCTGGTGGAAAGGACACAGATCTGAAGCTCAGAATACCTGGGTTCTATTTCTGGCTCTGCTGTGTGACTTTGGGCAGGTTACTTTGCCTATTTCCTGCCCCCCACCTTTTGTTTGTCTTTACTTAGATTGTAAGCCCTTTGAAATATGGACTATTTTAATATGTGCTTGTATAGTGCTGAGCATGATGAGAACATTACTGTAATACAAATAAATAATATCAGCAAGAATAAGTGCTCTGAATGGCCTCTCTACCATTTATTAGTGTTTTAAGAAATCTTGCATATGCTACCACCATATTATTAATACAAATACATTTACACAGCACCATAAATGTACACTGTGCTTTACAAACATTTAAGTAAAAGCAGAAATGAAGCAGCTGTCAGTTCTGTCAGAGGATTTTTTAACACAGCAACAAAAGGGTGACCAAAATGTAATACATTTGTTGGCCTTTTCAGGAACATGCTACCCACCAGGTTTGACCTATTCTTTCAGTGTAGGAAAGTGGGGAGGGGAGGAGAGTGGGAGGGGGGCTCACAATGACATTTCTTGATAATCAAGGACCTTGCTGATAGCAGCGTAAGTCCAACCAGGGCTTTGTTGTATTTTGAGCCACACAAATATCTGAACTATTAAGGTCTAATTCAATAGCCTCCTTCTCTTTGAACTGATTTGGTTTTCTAGTAATTTTTGTTTTTTTAAGTTGAGGAGGTTATGACAACAAACTGGGGATATTATCTCAACATTTTAGTGGTCTTTTCTGAATGAATGTAAAAGAAGGCTTCCTTTGCATAATAGAGCTAGAAAGTAATACCTCATGATACTAAATTTGGGATATCTCCTCAAGGCGATCTCTGACATAGGTAGGTCCCAAGACCTCCTGAACTTGATCATATCATTTACTAAATGACAGAGACAGGAATGTGGACAACTTTCAGTTAATTTTTCAGTAGTTGCCAGAATGTTACAGTGAGAGGAGGGGAGATGCTGTTCTCCCCAGAGTATAAAAGCGGCCGCCCAGCCAGGCAGCGGCACAGCTGCAAGCAGTGGCACAGGAGGCAGCAAACAGGGCTGCTAACAGGGGAGTTTGAGTGGGAGTTTGCAGGGGGAGGTGGAAGGGGAGGCAGGAGGGTGCGGTGTGTTGCGTGTCCTGTGTCCCCAGGTGCTGAGGGCAGAGACCGCAGCAGCCATGAGCCAGGCAGCAGTGGACAGAATGCAGATGATTGCATGTGGAAGCTGCAGTATGTATATGGTTCTAGAGGGTGAGCCTGAACAGAGGTATGTTTGCATGAAGTGCCGCCTAATACAGTTAGTGGAAGAAAAGATTAAGGGGTTGGAGATGCAGGTAGATACCCTGGTGGAGTTTAGAAGGGGGTGCGAGCAGCTGATGGAGGAAAGGCGAGGAGGGGCAGAAGGGGAATGCTCAGGGGTGCAGGTGGAAGCAGATGCTGATGACTGTGAGGGGGGAATTCTAGGGGAAGAACAAGGGCAGTGGAAGCATGTGACCATGAGAAGCAGGCCAAGGAAAAGGAGGGCTAGTGAAGGGGAAATAGAACTCAGGAACAGGTTTGGGTGTTTGGATAACGAGGAGGGGGGGCAGCAGGCGGTAACTGAAAGTGAGAGGGTGAGGAAGAAGAGAAGAGCAGCTAGTCCAATAGAGAGAGGGGAAGAGTTGATGGAGACAGCACCAAATCTGGGCACCGGGAGGATACGGGATGGCACAAGGGGGAGTATGAGGGAAAATAGGAATGGACACAGGTTTCGACTAGAGGGAACAGAAGATAGATTGGTAGATCGCACTGTCGCCAGGCGACGGCAGGTTTATCTGATTGGGGACTCCTTACTGAGGAGGTTGGATAGGCCTGTGACCAGGGAGGACCCAGAGAACAGAAGGGTGTGCTGTCTACCGGGCGCAAAGATACGGGATGTGGACCTGCGGTTGAAAAGGATACTAAAGGGAGCAGGTAAGAACTCCTTGATAATCCTTCATGTAGGAACGAATGACACGGCTAGGTTCTCGTTAGAGAGAATCAAGGGAGATTATGCCAGGCTGGGGAAGACGCTCAAGGAAATCGAGGCTCAGATCATCTTTAGTGGGATTCTGCCTGTTCCTAGAGAAGGGCAGCAAAGGGCTGATAGGATTGTGAGAATAAATAGTTGGCTAAGGGAGTGGTGCTATAAGGAGGGCTTTGGGATGTATGGCCACTGGGAGGCTTTCGGGGACAGACAGCTGTTCTCAAGCTGGACTTCACCTGAGTAGGGAAGGAAATAGACTTCTAGGAGGGAGGCTGGCTCATCTCATCAAAAGAGCTTTAAACTAGGAAGTTGAGGGAGACGGTTGGGAGATGTACTGTTAATCTCCACGCCAGATTCCAACATTGAAAAGGTGAGTGATGAGATAAGAAGAGATATAGCCGGGGGGATGGGATTGGACATAAGAGGGAGAGTGGGGAAGAACAGTAAGGGGTCCGTTACAAATTGCATAACTAATGGGAGACAGGCTAAACGGCATACATTAGGATGTTTATACACCAATGCGAGAAGCCTAGGTAACAAAATGGAGGAATTGGAGCTCCTGGTCCGAGAAATGAAACCAGATATCGTAGGAATAACTGAAACGTGGTGGAACGGCAGTCATGACAGGAGTACAGATATGGAAGGGTATGTGCTGTTTAGGAATGACCGGAACAAAGGTAAAGGTGGGGGGGTGGCATTGTATGTCAATAATGAGGTAAGCTGTAAAGAAATAATAACTGATTTAGTGGATAAGACGGAGTCCGTCTGGGCAATACTCACACTAGGTAAAAGAACTACTAGAGCCTCCCCTGGGATAGTGCTTGGGGTGTGCTATAGACCGCCAGGATCTACCCAGGATATGGATAAAGAACTATTTAATGTGTTTAGGGAAGTAAATACTAATAGGAACTGTGTAATTAAGGGGGACTTTAACTTCCCAGATATAAATTGGGGAACAAATGCTAGTAGCAATAACAGGGCTCAGATGTTCCTAGATGTGCTTGCTGATCAATTCCTTCATCAAGTGGTAGCTGAACCGACGAGGGGGGAGGCCATTTTGGATTTGGTTTTGGTGAGTAGTGAGGACCTCGTTGAGGAAATGGTTGTAGGGGACAACCTTGGCTCCAGTGATCATGAGCTAATTCGGTTTAAACTAAATGGAAGGATTAACAGAATTAAATCAAAGACTAGGATTTACAATTTTTAAAAGGTTAATTTTAATAAATTAAGAGGACTGGTAAGGGAAGTGGATTGGGCTAACATATTAATGGATCTAAAGGCAGAAGATGCCTGGGATTATTTTAAGGTAAAGCTGCAGGAGCTGTCGGAGGCCTGTATCCCAAAAAAGGGAAAACGGTTAGTAAGCAAGAGATTTAGACCAAGCTGGATGAGCGACCGTCTCAAAGGGGTGATTAGGAAAAAACAGAAAGCGTACAAAGAGTGGAAGAGGGAGGGATCAGTAAGGAAACTTACCTTATTGAGGTCAGGGCATGTAGAGATGGAGTGAGAAAGGCCAAAAGCCGTGTAGAGTTGGACCTTGCGAGGGGAATTAAAAGCAATAGTAAGAGGTTTTATAGCCATATAAATAGGAAGAAAGCAAAGAAAGAAGAAGTGAGACCGCTGAAGACTATAGCTGGAGTGGAGATTAAGGATAATCTAGGCATGGCACAATATATAAATGAATATTTTGCATCGGTGTTCAATGAGGCCAATGAAGGGATTAGGAATATTGGCAGCGTGACAGAGGGGGATAAAGGAGGGGGGATTACCATATCTGAGGTAGAAACTAAACTTGAACACTTTAACGGGACTAAGTCGGGCGGAACGGATGATCTTCATCCAAGAATATTGAAGGAACTGGCACGAGAAATAGCAGGCCCCTTAGCGATAATTTTTAATGAATCTTTAAACTCGGGGGTGGTACCGTTGGACTGGAGAATAGCTAATGTGGTTCCTATTTTCAAGAAAGGGAAAAAAAGTGACCCGGGTAACTATAGGCCTGTCAGTTTAACATCTGTAGTGTGCAAGGTCCTGGAGAAAATTCTGAAGGAGAAAGTAGTTAAGGACCTTGAGGTCAATGGCAATTGCAACAAATTACAACATGGTTTTACCAAAGGCAGATCGTGCCAAACCAATCTGATCTCCTTCTTTGAGAAAGTAACTGACTTATTAGATAAGGGAAATGCGGTGGACCTAATATACCTTGATTTCAGTAAAGCGTTTGGATACTGTACTGCACGAGCAATTATTGGTTAAATTGGAAAAGATGGGGATAGATATGAAAATCCAGAGGTGGATAAGGAACTGGTTAATGGGGAGATTGCAGCGGGTCGTATTGAAAGGTGAACTGTCAGGTTGGAGGGAGGTCACCAGTGGAGTTGCTCAAGGTTCGGTTTTGGGACCGATTTTATTTAATCTATTTATTACTGACCTCGGAACCAATTGTAGGAGTGGGCTGATAAAGTTTGCAGATGACACAAAGTTGGGAGGTATTGCCAATTCGGAGGAGGATCGGGATATTCTGCAGGGAGACTTGAATGACCTTGTAAATTGGAGTAACAGAAATAGGATGAAATTTAATAGTGAAAAGTGTAAGGTGATGCATTTAGGGATGACTAACAACAATGTTAGTTACAAGCTGGGGACGCATCAGTTAGAAGTAACGGAGGAGGAGAAAGACCTCGGAGTCCTGGTAGACCGCAGGATGACTATGAGTCGACAATGTGACGAGGTGGTGAAAAAAGCCAATGCGGTCTTGGGATGCATTAGGCGAGGTATATCTAGTAGGGATAAGGAGGTGCTGCTTCCGTTGTACAAGGCACTGGTGAGACCTCATTTGGAGTATTGTGTGCAGTTCTGGTCTCCGATGTTTAAAAAAGATGAACTCAAACTTGAACGGGTACAGAGAAGGGCCACTAGGATGATCAGAGGAATGGAAAACCTGTCGTATGACAGGAGACTCGAGGAGCTCGGGTTGTTTAGCCTAACCAAACGAAGGCTGGGGGGGATATGATTGCTCTCTTTAAATATATCAGAGGAATAAATACCAGGGAGGGAGAGGAATTATTTCAGCTCAGTACTAATGTGGACATGAGAACAAATGGATATAAACTGGCCGTGGGGAAGTTTAGGCTTGAAATTAGACGAAGGGGTGAAATATTGGAACAGCCTTCCGAGGGAAACGGTGGGGGTGAAGGACCTGTCTGGTTTTAAGATTAAGCTAGATAAGTTTATGGAGGGAATGGTTTAATGGGATAACGTGATTTTAGTCAAATGAACAGTGTGCCATCGCTGATAAATAGTATCAATGGCCAATGAGGGTCTGGCTGGAGAATCTTGCCTACATGCTCGGGGTTCTACTGATCGCCATATTTGGGGTCAGGAAGGAATTTTCCTCCAGGGTAGATTGGCAGAGGCCCTAGAGGTTTTTCGCCTTCCTCCGCAGCATGGGGCAGGGGTCGCTAGCTGGAGGATTCTCTGCTACTTGAAGTCTCTAAACCACAGGATTTGGGGACTTCAACAGCAGAGTCAAGGGAAAGGGTTGGGACGGCTTTGTGGCCTGCATCATGCGGGAGGTCAGACTAGATGATCATAATGGTCCCTTCTGACCTTAAAGTCTATGAGTCTATGAGTCTATATGTTTGATTTTTCTGCAGTGCCATTCCATCTTTACTGTAGTGTAACTCCAGTGACTTCAATGGAGTTACCCTGGCATACAATTAATGTTAATGCAATGAAAAGCCAGGACCTGAAACAAGAAAAGTGGTGTAAGCTTTGAACTCAGAGAAAACTACACAATTCACAGGATGCTTTGGATTTTTAAAGGAAGAAAAATTACACTTAACCAGATTTAGACTGGTGCTATATTTCAAAAGGCTCTGGTAATAACACAAAAGCAAAACACAAACTTTGTGTTTTTGGATTTTTGAAAAAAAGTAAAACAAGAGTTTTCTATTTCATGTACTTAAAAGTCACTGAAGCAAAGAACCACAGACCAGAATATCCTCAGATGTCACTGTTGGATTCAACATGGGACAAAGCTGAGAGAGACAGCTGCTGAAAACTGGTGCATGATGATTCAGAGGCATCAGTACAAGACAGGAGAATGATCCAGGACTGAGCAGAGCAGCAATGGAAATGGAGCAAACAATCCAAAAATCCCCAGACGCTCTCGCCCCCAAAAGGATTTGGCCTAGTCTTAAGAGAACAGCTATAAAGTCCCAGAAAAAGCAGGCAGCATTTGCAGAAGGATGAACAAAATGGCATAATGTGGAAATTTGTTTCACCCTGAGCCAGAGACAAACCCTTTAAACAGATAAACCAGTTCTATGATACACGTATAATGTTGGCTAACGTCTGCTAGGGATTAGAATGAAATCAAACCACTAGTTTCCATGTTCCCTTGTGAAAGTAGCATAATTTGAACACATCAGAGGTAAGAGACTAGAATACTAACTCATATGTCCAGTGAAAGACTGAGAAAGAGATTCTCTGGATTCTCACTTATTTTGTGCAAGTGTAAATCATTAACCTAGTCACGTGAGATCATAATCCTGAGTTTGTCTTCAGCTGCTAATGATTGTGAACTGTGTCCGTCCTAGCAAACAGAAAGTCCTCTATTCTGAACATGTTGCTAGCAGCACACATTTTTTTGAAGAACTTGCTATACATCTGAATTGAATACATTTGCACAAAGATGGAGATACACCAACATAGCTAAATTTAGGGAACAAGTTAAGAATTCACACAAATCAATTTTGGGTACAAAGCCAAAAAGTTAACAGAGCAAAACAAGCTCCAAATCCAGTGTAAACTAGGATGCGCTCCTCTTAGTCTGTTGTTTTTCTCTCCAAAATTAGACTTAACACATGGGGAACAAAACGGAGCCAGTCTATTTAAAGTATTTTAAATATGCATAAGAGGGAGTGTCTTCAACCTCAGACAATGGGTAAATGCATGTGCATCAACTCAACAGAAACAGCTGCTGTTTCAGGTCCCCAAAAGTCACTGAAAAAATATTACCACAAACATCAATCAGGTGATTCACAACATCCAAGATTTGCATGGTAAGTTGATACTGCATATCCCATCAGGCTTATGAACCAAAAGAATTACACAAAAGGAAACAGAAGAGAACTTGGCTATCTATTAAATGTCAGAAAATACGGAGTCAAATTTAACAGAGGGTCTTGTGGCACCTTTGAGACTAACAGAAGTACTGGGAGCATAAGCTTTCGTGGGTAAGAACCTCACTTCTTCAGATGCAAGGATGTCTTGCATCTGAAGAAGTGAGGTTCTTACCCACGAAAGCTTATGCTCCCAGTACTTCTGTTAGTCTCAAAGGTGCCACAAGACCCTCTGTTGCTTTTTACAGATTCAGACTAACACGGCTACCCCTCTGATACTTGGAGTCAAATTTGTTTATTTCAAGAACACAACAGACATTAGAATTCCAAAGAAGTAGTAACAGAAAGGAATAATAAAAGAAACATTGACAAATGGTTCTTTATGCGGTATCTTCTTTATTGCTCTTGGATGCAGACTCTGAACTCTGTTCTAAAGTCTGTGCTTTTCACCTTCAAGGATCACTTCAAGGATGAAGTGAACCCCTGTAAATGGAGCATGTGAGACCCATTTTCTCTGATATCTGGTCAGGCTTGGTCCCAAAAATAAAAATAATAAAAAATGGTTTTCTGGATTTTTATTTTTAACTAAATTATAGTTCATTTTAAGAGCAAAAAGAAGTTTATATTGGAGCTTAGAAATTTTCTCATGATAAAATAAAAAAAAAAAAGATGTAGCCCATTTTGCAAGTCCTGTGCTCCCACAGGTGAACCCATGCCTCCACAGCCTCTTCCTCAAACTATTTTCACCCTAGAAAAACTGAACTTGTGGTATTTTTATAACATACTTTATAAAGACCAACAAGAATTTGAGAGTGAGACTGGCTATTGCGTTTTATCTGTTTTACCCTAAAGACCTAACACTAATACTTTGGACTTTCATCTGTGCGTCTATTAGTTAAGTCTCACAGTGAGGTAGCTGAAAGTAAGACTGTTGGACAGATAGGCAGAGAGAAGTGAACTAGCTTGTCCAAAGCCATATACAGTATTGAGTCAGTGTCAGATCCAGGAAGAGAACATATGACTTTAGGTTCCCAGTCAGCTATAGAAGCAGAAGAATATTAGTGACCTTCACCTATGCAGGCAGAGAAACAACTTAGGTATGCCCTAAATATTTACCTTTAACAGGAATTTTGGAAAGGTACACAAATTTCTCCAAAGTCATGGTGGAAAAGGCCAAATGCTCTCTACATAAGAAAAGCCTGCATCAGGGACAGAAAACAAATGGAGTTTTCCTCTATTTTCTCCATCAAGGGAAGAAAGTTTGCCCTCTTGTGGAATGGACATAGGATTGGGGTTTCTAAACCTGTGTGTCTGCATGGCAAAAAACAAACAAACAAACAAAAAACAGAAACCTTGTATGGAAAGTGTCAAAGTCCAGATCTACAGACTCGGGCTTGTGGGGCTCATGCTTTGGCACTAAAAATAGCCATGCAAACATTCAGGCTTGGGTTGGAGCTGAGGCTCTGAAGCCCAGTGAGGAGGGTGGGTTTCAGAGCCCGAGCCCAAGTGTCACATGACTGTTTCTAGCGCCTCAGCATGAGCCCCATGAGCCCAAGTCTGTAGGCCTGGGCTCTTACATTCACTGCCACGGGGGGAAAAAAGGTTTGCCATGTAGACTTACCCATAGAGGCTGAATGCCTCCACATGACTCATTTAAAGCAGCATAGTTGGCTCCAGCTGGCTGATGCAACAACAACCAGGGGTAAATGGTTAGTTACAGGTGATGGTGGCAGCAGCGGGGAAAGAGAGAAGGGAGAGGGATTCTGCCATGGATTTATTACTTCCCTTATTCTATTCCCTTACACCAGAAGCATCCTATCTGGCTCCCCTAATTTCAAAGTAGCACAGGGCACTGTTGGCTTCTCAAAAAATAATTTAGTCCAAGTAAACACATAAGTAAGACAAGTCTAATTTTATATAGTTTAAGAATAATACATTTTAAAATTGTACAATATAGTGGCCTATTGTAAGGTTATGTAACTATGGGCCCACATTAATTTTTAAAATAATGTTCGTTCCTCTCAAAAAAGGTTAGCATAGTCCACGTACACTTTTTTTTGAATGAACATCTGTGAGTTTGTCCAACAATACTTTCAGTAGCATTGAAACAGGACGGGGATGTAATATTTTACAGGAAGTATTTTTTTCAAATGCATTTGCTACCCAAAATGTACAGATTTGAGAAATTTCACTCCTGACACCGTACTGTAGTAATGAATTGTGAGGAAATCTGATTGCAAGATGCTGTATATTATTGCAATTTAGATAATAAATAGCCGCATTCTAGTCTGTTCTGAAGCCTGTGTTGTAATGACATTAACATGCCCCATTAAGTGCATTATTGTGGAAGAATGCTCAGCCATTTGTGATAAAAATCTTTTTATTAGAATACATATCCACAAGATTTTATTTGTAATTTGAATATTTACGAGGGTGGGACACTAAAAGCCAGTGTGGGTAAATTTAGAATTTATTCATGGAAGACTTCACTGCCTGAATGGTTGACTCTGTCAGTATTTGTTGCACTTCTGTGTTCAAATATGGAAGAAAGGTCTTTGGATTACTTGACAGCTCCTTCTACACATATTCATTTCTCTGCAATTGGGCTGTGGCAACTAGACTTTGAAAAAAAAATGTTGCCTCATTCTTAAATATTAAACCAAGATGAAAATATGTTAGCTTTTTTCCTTTAGGTTTTTCTGGGCGTCATAGCCTTATAAAATCCAGTAAAGGAACACAGCTAAATAAACCAGAGGCAAAAAATAGAACTAAACAAATCATAAGCCTGCATGGATGCACAGTTCAAGAACAGCAGCCAATAAACATTCATATAAATGAAGCCTTTAGAAAGGAAAATAATATGAAATCACTTTGCACAGGTTTAAGCTCCAGTTTTTAAGAACAGACAATGGACCCAAGGAAACACACTATTACACAGTAACAAAGAATTAAGGAGACTTAATTAATTATTGCATGAACCTAGTGAAAAGGCAAAAAAATCTGATATCCTTGTTTTATGCTCCTCCGCATTCTTCAGGGCTTACAAGATTTAAGTCAAAAAAGCAAATCATCATTAACAAGCAAAATAGAATGTGAACTTAATATGCATCCAAAATCAAAACTGAACAAACCTATACTGTCAAATTTAGCAAAGTGTCCATTTGTCATATATAAAAACCAGGTGCTTACAACCAATGTTGTAAGACATTATAGGATGAGGTAATATCTTTTACTAGACCAACTTCTGTTGGTGAGGGAGACAAGCTTTCAACCTTACACAGAGCTCTTCTTCAGGTTTGAGAAACTTACCCAACTCTCCAATGGACATTGGTCCAATAAATTCACCCACCTTGTCTCTCTAATATCCTGGGACTGACCTGTCTACAACAATATTTCATACATTATGCATAGTACACAGTCTATTATATAAACACAAAAGGTGAAATTTGCCATTTACTTCAACGGGGCCAGTATTTCACCCACACTTTCTACTGCACACAGTTCAAAAGTTATGGACTCAATCTTGCAACCACTATTAATAGGCGTAGTAATTATCTGTGAGTAGTTCCAATGAATTCAATAGGACTACTCACAGTAAGAAATACTTTTGCCCTGATTCAAAAAAGCACGTAAGCATGCTTTGTCTTCAATGGGACTTTAGCACACAGAGGCTTAAGTGATTCCTAAATTGTGGCTGTACTTTCCCATAATAAGTGTGCCCTGTTTGGTTAGTTTATTCATGAACTGAAGCACACAAAAATTGTTCATAAAGGTTTTTATTTAATGCAACTGCCAAATGTGCTAACCCTTTAAGATACAAGTTTTGAAACTGTTACCAAAGCGCCAAACAAGCAAACAGACAAGAGCAACTCAGGAGTCTGTAATGATGATAACAACAAGGAGTCTGGTGGCACCTTAAAGACTAACAGATTTATTTGGGCATAAGCTTTCGTGAGTAAAAACCTCACTTCTTCGGATGCATAGAGTGAAAGTTTCTAGGATAGGTTGTAGATCGTGGATAATGCGCTGGAGAGGTTTTAGCTGGGGGCTGTATGTGATGGCCTAGAAAATGATCCCTCACTCTCACAGACCTTGGGAGGCAGGCCAGTCCTCGCTTACAGACAACCCCCCAACCTGAAGCAAATACTCACCAGCAACTACACACCACACCACAGAAACATCAACCCAGGAACCTATCCCTGTAGCAAACCTCGTTGCCTACTCTGTCCCCATATCTACTCTGGAAACAGCATCACAGGACCCAACCACATCAGCCACACCATCAGGGGCTCATTCACCTGCACATCCACTAATGTCATATATGCCATCATGTGCCAGCAATGCCCCTCTGCCATGTACATTGGCCAAACCGGACAGTCCCTCCGCAAAAGAATAAATGGACACAAATCGGACATCAGGAATGGTAACATACATAAGCCAGTAAGTGAACACTTCAATCTCCCTGGTCATTCTATTACAGATTTAAAAGTCACTATCATTGAACAAAAAAACTTCAGAAACAGACTTCAAAGAGAAACAGCAGAACTAAAATTCATTTGCAAATTCAACACCATTAATCTGGGCTTGAATAGGGACTGGGAGTGGCTGGCTCACTACAGAAGCAGCTTTTCCTCTCCTGGAATTGACACCTCCTCATCTATTATTGGGAGTGGACTACATCCACCCTGATTGAATTGGCTCTGTCAACACTGGTTCTCCACTTGTGAAGTAACTCCCTGCTCTCCATGTGTCAATATATAATGCCTGCATCTGTAACTTTCACTCTATGCATCCGAAGAAGTGAGGTTTTTACTCACAAAAGCTTATGCCCAAATAAATCTGTTAGTCTTTAAGGTGCCACCAGACTCCTTGTTGTTTTTGTAGATACAGACTAACACGGCTACCCCCTGATACTTGACTGTAATGATGATAGAAGTTTGATCTACACAATCTAGATCAAGAGTCATTATTATAATGGGGAACATTTTCAAAATTAACAACAACAAAATAGACCATTTGCTCAAGGAACAAAACTGAAAATATTGCCTGCACAATGACAAATTTTTTAAAAAGAAAAAAAATTCAGAGGCATTAATGTAAACCAGAGTGAGGGTTTGTTTCTATCTATCTATCTATCTATCTATCTATCTATCTATCTATCACTGCAGCCCCTTACTAATGACCAAAAATCAGGCAAATCCTCACATTACTCACTTGAAAGATTAGTATTCAGATAAGCAAGACAAGCAGGATCTATCCCGAATACAGTACGTTAAAGCTAAATAAGAACGAGTTTGATTGTATTCATTCTTTTTAAAGCATGCAAGTGAACTTGTGTCCTTGTTCTTTAAGTTAACTAGTACAGCTTATCTATTCTCTTTAATAATGCAATTTAATTTACCTAAGGTTCATATTAAAAATTTATCTGACTGCAGCAGTTGGAGTCACCTAGACTTTTTGTTGCAGTTAAACATTAGCTTTGGAGAACATCACAAATTCCCTACTGTGAGTCTAAGACCAGTTTCATACAGAAACACTCTGCGAGCTTCCAATTGACATTACATTTGAATGAGTCAGTAACTGTGCACTGAATAAAAATATCAGTTGATTATTAAAAGCAAAGTGACAGATTCCAGAGCAATACAGAAATATATGTAAATACAGCTATAACATATAAGTGACTTGTCAAGAAGTGTTGTTTTTTATAAGTTATCAATTACAGTGTAATTCCAGTTATCCAAAGTCCCTTTATCCAAAAATCCTAGTTATCTGAATCCACGGTGTGTCCCCCATGTCAAATTGCAACTCAAAATACCATTTCCCTTAATCCATATACCTGGTATCTAAAGCTTTCAGATGTCGCCCAGACCATTCATATAAACTGGACTGCACTGTATTTAAACATCCAAATTATACTCCATTCGCTGTAAAACTTTAAATGTAAGAATACTGTTGAAGGATGTTTATTAACCACTTTGTTTAACACCTTTACTGAAGAGCAACAACCACCTCATAACTGTTATATGCTGCTAACTGGGTTCAGTAATTATTTTATCCAATAAAATCCATGGAACTTTAATGAGTTGAATTTGCTTGCAATGTAGCTCTTCAGATTGCATATCTGATAAATAAAATCAATGTACAATTTCTCTCAGCTTAACTCCTAAATGTATACATAAAAGAGAATATCAAAAGTACTGATTCATTGAAAATAAGACTTGAAAGCCCAGAATGGGACTTCTGGAGCTTTCGTGTCCTTGGGTGGATAACTGGTATTCTATCTGGAATTTAAAAACAAAAACCCCTCTGAAATCCTTAGTAAGTCAGGGGTCTTATGAATGTAGCTTTAGATTCTAAAACAGAATAATATCAATTTTTAAATCTGAAGCTGAAAATGCTATTTCTGTAGCTAGGAGTTTTAGATACAATCGGAAGAACATTTTCATGAATTCATGAAGCACAAAGTTCAAAAAGTATTTTACCTTAAATTTGCACACTTCTCTCCAACCCAAATTAGACTTCCTAATCCTCTCTATATAACAATAGAGATTTAGAAGCAGTGAATAGTGAACTTAGTAATGCATCCCCTTAATAATATATCTAGGTAGTATAATAATAAAACTTTAAATTTTAGTGCAGATTTTAATTTGACATGTAGGTTGCTAGGAATTTATGCACTTTCCATTTGACTCCAATCCTGCCACAATGAGTATATTAGTCCAATGTCATCTACCCATGAATGGAGAAACCAGGAAATCAGTGGGAAAAACATCAAGAAAAATCAGACTAAACTATGACAGTGAAAAGCATCTACTGTATAAATAGATCCAATGTCTGCAACAAGTATTCTGTGAACAGTAGCAAAATGTAACACCATTGAAATGCCATCATTTAATTAAACTCATCTTTCGTGTCCTGTTGAATTCAAACATCAAGGATCCCAGGTCAAAGGCAGCTTTGTCTCACACAAGTGTACTACTCCTGAGTGAGCTGAACTGGATTTGGACTTTGGGGAAGAAGGAGATGCCATTCAGTCAAATGAAATATAGAGCATACTCAGTTCCCTTGCCATGTAAAACGCAGGGAAAAGTGGTTGGAGCAGGAAAAGGCTAGCAGCACAATACAGAGGCAGTTGAGAGTAAGTAATTAGGGTGTTGACCATTGTGCTCTAGAGACTATTGTTACAATGCTGTACTAGTATCCAGAGGAAGTCCCATAACTATAAATACTTTCCTGGAAGGAGGTTAAGTTATAATACTACCAGGACAACTGCAAGGACAGGAACAGAACACAGATTATAGAGACACAAGAGGACCAGCTAGAGAGACATTCTGAAGCAGTATGTATGACCCCAAACTAGGCAACCTGATAATTCCTTCACCCAAAATCCAAAACAATGCAAAGTCCAACACCACAACTTTTATCTACAATCCATCAGCATGTATCCATTGCGATCCATAGTCAGTTTTATTTTAAAAAGACACATTTGCGTACATACTACTAGCATAAAGCAGAATTTCCTACCTCAACTTTGCTGACAGCCAGTGTTGTCAATACCTGCAAATTATAGGAAAAATGCATTAGTATTGATTCAACAAACCAATAATAGGATTAATTGCCTTTTAAAATAACTGGCATCAATTGTTTGTTATGGCTTGAGGGGATGAACAGTAGAGAGACCTTTCTTTCATTGAACATGGTGATGTAACTGTTTACCTCTCGTCCTGATTAGAAGGTGAAAGGGATTTAAATTAAAAATAAATTAATATTCCCCATTTAGAAGCAGCACAAAAATGAAATTAGGGAAGAGATTCTAGACCTTGACCATCTATGATACACATTTCTAGACAGAAATGAAGATAAGTACATTAGGAACTCATTCTACTATTCAAAAGGATCACCCCCCCTTTTTTTTTAAACATTAGTGGTCATACAAGGTGGCAGATTGTGCATGTAATAGGTTATACATAGGCTCCCGCAATGCTAGATACTCTATACCTTTTGTACAAGGGTCATCTCTAATGGTGAGACAGAAGGATTGAGTTTTCAGGGCCATTCAAATCTCGGCCTCTCTGCTGCGACTGCCAAATCCATGCCAATTGTCATGGTAGATCACTAGGAACTGCACCGATCAACCAACTCACTTCACCATAGGCCATTCAACAGCCATGCCACAGCAATGACATTTTGCCACTACAGATCAGTAACTTGACTACACTCAGAAGTCTAGAAGTAGAAAGATATGTAGCCCATTACTATAGCCTAGAATCAACCAGTCCCCTGGTTATTAAGAGTTTATTGCTGAAGTATACACACTTCCATAAGTTTCAATCCACACATTAGACGTAATTCTCATTTACATTAAGGCTACTTTACACTATTCTAGATATGTGAAGAAGACAAAGTTTACTCCCATTTTAAGGCAACTTTACACAGCCAGAATGATGTAAAGTGGCCTTAATGTGAGAGTCAGACCCATTATATTTACATGCATCACATTTAAATTTGAATCATACTCTAGACAAACTACAAGACATTTTTTTTTGAGACCAGAGTGCCAAATTCTTTCCTCCCTTATATGCCTGGGCAGTGAAATGTAGTCAAATGGGGTAGCACTGGCATAAGTGGAAGGAGAATTGAACTCATTAAAATAAAATACAGTAGCCTGACATTGCACAGCTAATTAATATTAATAAATTAACAATCTGTGGCTATTTTGCAATAATATGGATGAAAGATTTGACAGATTCTGCAATGAATATAAAGAGTTGTTTGGTATTCTTTGTAAAAGATGTATTTCCTAAGAAATTTTAAAAGAAAAAAGCTCAAGGACTGATTCTTGCTTATTGGTTTCAAGTTACCTGAAGGAAGTAATGCTATGATGAAAACAAACTGTTTCGATGTGTTAATTATGGAAAATAGTCTTCTGAATAATGTAATACCAGTACCTGACTACAATGCTTTCTTCATGAAAATAATAAAAGTGTCTTTCTGTTTGGGTTAATAAATCCCTTTTTCTTTTTCAATGACGCCACTTTTGCTTGCTTTCAGGACTGTAGTGTGTGTGGGGAAAGGGATCACCGAAGTCTGCAAGCATCACTCTGCTTGTAGTACAGTGTAGGTGACCAAAAAAGACGGTCAAGCATGACTTTGAAAGCGGGGGTGAGGATGAAGATTTCTGAGTGTGAAACAACTGTTCTAAGAAATACCCATGCATGGCAGGAATACAGTCTCCCAGGCTGAATTCAATGCAACAACTCTCACAAATTAACTCTACTGCTCTGGAAGGTATCTATGAAAACGTAAGTAAAAATTAACTTATACATGAAGCAGCAGGATCCATAATAATATACATGGCATTGCATATCATGTGGTAGAAATGGAGTCGTTCCATTTAAATAATTCAACATTCTTCAAATTGATGTTTAATTAACAATCATAAATCATAGCTGCCATTAACATATTACAGATCTAGCAACATACAGGAAACTAACAAGTTGATTATGGCTACATTGAGAGTAACTGTGTTTATATGAAAAAAAAAATCTTTTGCGAAACCTTACTTTTCCTAATGTGATCAATTACCACTTTGCCACCTTTCCCCCTTCCCTTTGCTTTTGTGAGTTTGACTATCAGAATGTGAACTCTCCAGGGAGCAGGTACTTATTTCATATTTGCAAAGTGCAAGAGACTGAAGACAGAAGAGTGGGACTGTGGATGGCTACTGAAAAACAGCATGGGGCACTCTCACTGTAATGGCTGGGGCTTAGGAAGCTGAGCTGGGGTGACTGTTGGGCGGCGGTCAAAAGCAGGAATCGAGACTAGTTACCAAGCTCAGTCAGGATAAAGGTACCAAGGTCAATCTTTAATGCTGTCCTGAGCAGAGATGCTTTTGTGAATTGGGGTCTAAGGGAGAGGTGCAGTCTGAGCCCAGAGCCTCACGATTATATTTTATTCGATACTGCAAATAAAATAGTTATCACTTTAGTCTTTGTTCACAATACAATTGGATAATATGAAATATATAAAATAAAAGGTATCATCCTTTTATAGCAGCTCCTTGAAAATCCCTGGCATTATGGGCCTGAATTCTTATTATATTTAAAAAATTCTTCCTTTAACTAAATTGTCAGTGTGAAGAACTTCTTTTTTTTCTTAAACTGATTTTGTAACAGCTGCTGACTTCTGAGAACTAGCAGCAGCTACTTTGGCACCTGATGAGCTAATTGGTATAGCTAGATGAAAAATGAGGATCTCATTGTAGACGTGTCTCTTATAGCTCCTTGATCTCACTGTTGAAGGCTGGTGTGTTCTTTTGCAGATTGTCTCACTTGCAGTACTTTATTGTTATCTCCTATGATTTTCATAAGGTATTAAATTCTTCTGCTCTGTCTTGCTGTGTCCCTGCTCTGTTATGTCTTATTTAAGGATGCAGTGACTTCATCGGGAGGATTCGCAGCTTGGGTTAGGGTTTCCTGTCCTAATCAAATGACACTGCTTTTGGGATACAAAGCCACATGCTCCTACATGAGTTTCTTAGGTAAGTTGTAACTAATGCATCTTTTTCGGTAAAAGCAATGTAGGAATTCAGGCTCCAGAATAAAGGGACTTGTTTACATGAGCTACAGCAGACCCTCCTTATAAACTGGACATTTGCCACCCATAATAGTTAAATTCACTGTGTAATTTTCCATTCTAAATATAGGGAATAACACAAATACAGAGGGAAATGTAGATACAGTGGTGCAGGAGCAATCCATGTTTAATGCAGCTGAACTTCATGGGATTTTAACATTGAAGGAAAGATCATCTTTAGGTACATGAATGAGAGTGTACAGGTAGAAATTTCCATTAGCCAGCATAAACTGGGAGTTATATTATTTACTGCAGCCAGCCAAATCATGACTACATGATCCTGTATTTAAAACTAATATCATACTACAAACAAATAAAGGGCAGAATTAAAGCTGCACATGCAACCTGAATCATGGCAGTTCTTTAACATCTGACTGCTTCAACATGAAGCTCAAATTTTCACTTAACGTCATTTTTGAAAAAAAGTCTTTAAAATGCTCCTTTAAAAGAATAAAGGTAGAGAAAAAACAAGACCAAAACAAAACATACAGAGACATTTCATGCGCTAGGACTCCAACTCTTTGCTTGCCAGAAATTATTTAACCATTTGGCTGGACACCACTGTAATATTCCGATTTATGCCACTTAAAAGAGCTGAAGTTTTCTGTGTAGCTTAGGAAATCTTTATGAGATAATTTGTCTTCTCTAAATCCTTGGAACTGGGAAGGCAAAGCTCTTAAAGGTTCCTTAGACTGGAACTCCCTCCCACACATTTTGGAAAATGTACAGTTCTCCTCCCTGAGCTCTTTGCATCTTACTTGATTGACAGAGAATGAACCAAGGGCTCTGCCAGCTTTGGGTCCACTTTTAAAAGTGTGCATAAGTCCTCCCTAAATCATTTGAACCTTTAGCTAACACCTTTAATTACTTATCCAAGTTAGCCATGTATGCATAGGCAGCACAGCCTTCCTTAGGTGTGTTCTTTAGAAACTTACTAAACATCATTGTGCAAAATGTGCTGCAAACACATTTGGTAAGGGCTCAAATTCAGTTCACGCCAAACCAAAGGCCTTTTCAACTCAATGAGTGGCTTTTTCCATGCCCAGTCATAACTTTCTAACTTCAGAGGTTTCAGATGTAAAACTTAGAGGTTGCAAGAATATTTATAGTGGGGGTAGCATACTGTAAATTTAAGAAAACAATCTACTGTACTTCAGGCATTTGCAGGCTATTTTGGTTTATTAGTGAGAAAGGATTCTGAGAACTGGCAAACTCCACAGGAAAAAAGGAAAAACAATTTATAAAGACCAGAATTGACACTGACAATGTAATAGGTTTGGCTGTTTCTCCCCCGCCCCCCCATCACTAATGCTAGCAAAGCAGCCTGAGAACCTTACCCCACAATGGAGAGATGACAGGTGTTCTAGCAAATCAGTTTATTGGAATACAAGTTTTGATGTATGTGAGCCATGTCTCACCATTTTGGGGACTCTACAAAACAACAAACAAAAAATGTGAATGATGCTGTTCTGAATGACTGAACTTTGGTGGCAGCAGCCAGAGTGGAATATTCAAAATCATCTAGACAAACTGGAGAAATAGTCTGAAATGCAATAAGGGCAAATGCAAAGTACTACGCTTAGGAAGTAATAACCAATTGCATAAATACAAAATGGGAAATGACAGCATAGGAAGGAGTAATGCAGAAAAGGCTTCTGGGGTTATAGAGGATCAAAAACTAGAAATGAGTTGACAAAGTAATACTGTTGCAAAAAAAAGTGAACATCATTCCGGGATGCATTAGCAGGGGTGTTGTAAGCAAGACATAAGAGGTAACTCTTTGGTTCTACACAGCACTGATAAGGCCTCAGCTGGAATATTGTGTCCAGTTCTGGGCACCACACTTGGGAAAAGATGCAGAGAAACTGGAGAAAGTCCAGCAGGGAACAACAAAAATTATTAAAGGTCTTGAAAATGAGGAAAGATTGAAAAAAAATGGGTTTGTTTAGTGTGGAGAAGAGAAGACTGAGGGGGGACATGAGCACAGACTTTACGTACGTAAAAGTTCATCATAAATAAGAGGGCAAGCTGGTCAGAAGTGCAATACCTGACCAGAATAGGGGGATTCTGTGCTCTTATTCAGACAAGGGCAGATTATGCACTTTTACACTGATTTCTTACCTCATGAGTAGTCCCATTGAAACAAGATCCAAAGAGACCCAGCCCTGCAGCTACTTCAGCATAGATTTTTGTAAGATATTAATTAAGGTTTGCATGGAGGAGGATACTGAGACAGAATTTTGACAGGGTATGTGAATGGGTGGCTATTTATCTAAAGAAAACGGAACTTTAAAAAATAATTTGGTTCACAGAGGTTTGAATATTTTAAAAAATGCTTTCTGAACCTGCTTTTTTTAATCCTTAATTAACATCTGATAGTTGCTGTGCTACAGGATTTGCTAACATATGAATTTGCTTGTGTGCCAAAACTGATATGCAGAACTCTCAAACTTTTCTTTCTCATTCAGTTGCCTGGAGCAGACTCTTGTCTGGTGCCTCTAGGTACACAATATACCTCTGATAGTGATTCACAGCCATTTCATCCATGCTGTTGAATAAAATGTACTGAGTTGTTGGAGCTATTTTGGAGACAGAATATGATAAAACTGGTGATATACTGAATATTACTTACATTTTCTCAGTTTCATTATAAAAGAAATTACCTGCATTATCTCTGCTTCACTGTTATTAACTATAATAGCAGGAGGGTACTAATTATAGTAGTGGGACTGAAATAATCTGTTGATTTTCTACTGCAATAAAATAATGCCTGACAATTAAGTCCATTGTTGACAAAATTACCAAAAAAACAACCGACCAGCCAAAACCGGTATGATAATACTCATCTAGAGCATTATGCTTATTTGAACTTAAATATGGTGCCTGGAATGTACTTAAATAATTCACATTAATTTAGGCTATGATTAAAAAGGAAATAATCTAAATTTGCTTTTTGGATGTGTTTAAATGCTTCCACAACATATACCTGTAAAAGTTGTTCTGAGAAACCTTCTTATTGACGAACTGAATTATGGTTAATCACTGTACTCTGACTTCCTTACTATATTCTAAAGGTGACCCCTTGGCAGTGGAGATGAAGTTAGGTTTCACCCCACTCTCACTAGAACAGGAAAAGCAGCCACCGACCTCATTCTTATCTGGTGCCAACAAGAGCTGAGTTTCAGGAATGTTCACTCACATAGTTTGGTCACCTAAGCCATGTTTGTACTAGCGTATTGATTAATGACAGAGCAAGACGGGTCATCAATCATTGCACCTACTTAGCAAGAGACTCACTTTTATTTCCCCTCAACTGAGCCATAGCTCAAAACTTTATTGTGCTAAAATGGATTTCAAAAGCTAAAGACTTGGCTCTTCCCCCCAGCACTAACCAGTATTACAAGTATAGATTAGAAATTTATAAATTTCATGGTACTTTTGTTGTTTTTAATTTGTCATATTAAGCAAATAAGAATATTTTGGCCAATAAGATTTATTAAGCCTTGACGAAGAATTCTTAAACTCTGAATCCTCATTTTTTTTTAAAAAGAACAATGGTCACAATTGGCCTAACTAACCTCAGAATTAATGCTAGTTGTGAAAACTTTTAAAGATATCTTTTTATAGCAAAAATCCCCCCGCTCAAAGCAAAAGAAATAGGCCATGTTTATACTTTGCAGAAAGAGAATTTTCAGCGTAATACCGACAAATAAGCATGTCTGAAAATTCCAGACCGTCACAGCCTTTAAAATAAATTCCAGTTTACAAAAAGCCAAAATTGCCTATGTAAATTAAGCCAGCCAGCAAAAGGAACAAGCAAAGATTCATTAACATATCTGACCAACTTTGCATTTGCATGAGATGGTCCAGGAAATTATCCAGCATGAGGATATCATCAAGAACATCTCTCTGTAGCTGAACTACCCCACTTTGAAGATGTGTAGGAAGTCAAAAGTCACAGACCTTAAACCACTGATCATTGCTCGATTGTAGTAAACTAACTATAAAACTGGCATCTAAGTTTCCATTAAAGGCAGACATTTCATATATATTTAAAAAAATCATGAATTTTGACTAAATGGAAAACAGGTGAAATAAAGAGTTGTAAATTTCAGACACTAGAGCTGGAGGTGTAATTTCCAGCTTGAGCAAATGTATACATGCTAACTTTGATCACGTTAGCATGCTAAAAATAGTATAGCCACAGTTTTGCGGACAGCAGGATGGCCTAGCTGCCGAGTATGTAAGAGAAGACTGGACAGGATTGTACTCATTTTGGCTAATCCATCCCACTGCCAGCCTGCCACAGCTACACAACTATTTTTATCACACTAGCTTGATCAAAGCTAATGCATGTACATCTACGCAAAATGGAAATCACATCTCCAGCTCCAGTATAGACATAAGTTAGAGAGAAGACCGTTGATAGAGGTTGCCACTGGAGGTACTGTCTTTCAGATGAGACAAAATCAATGTTCTGATTATCTGAGGCCATTGTATATCCCAGTCGCACTTTCAGGAATGTTATCTGATTTTAAATCTGTTACCTTGCATTCGTTTTATTGCCAAATTTAGATTATGGAAACTGAATATGGAAATTGAATTCTTTGTTCCACATTGTGTACTGAGGAAATCATGAAATTGGCTTTAAAAACAATTTTCAAATGAGTTTTCTTCTGGCTGTTGAGCTTTTGGGGTTCAAATTTTCAAGTTTTCTCCACAAACATGAGGATTTATAAAATTGCTGTGATGAAGCAGAGTATCTGCCAGCCAGCACAGCAGGGTTTGGGCCGAGCTTGCCCTGCCATATTATACCTGCAGCCAATGTCAGGCCTGGAGGGGAGAGAAAAGTGGGGAGCCTGGCTCAGTTCGGGGCTGACTGGTGAAGGGGCTGGAGCTAGCCACATCACTAACTGAAAGGAAGAATCACTAACCTGCCTGCCAAGGCAGCCACCTGGGAGGAAGCATTGTCTCCCCAGCCATGGGAAACTCTGGAGGAGACGTAGGAACCTCAGGCACTGGAGGCAACTGAGTGGGCGAAGTTCAGGGACATTGTGGGGGCTCAGCTTCAGCAACTTGTGACTGGCCTGGCTAAAGGAGCCTGGGACCATGACTAAGAGCCACTCAAAACTGACGACAGGACCCTATTGGAAGCTGGACTAGAGGGGATATGCTCCAAACTGAACAGACACTGGAAGCAGCCCATGGCAGCGGGTTTAAACTCCCTGCTAGGAGGGTTGCTGTTACTCAGGGATTAACAAACGCAGGGCCCTGGGCTGTGACTGAGACCATGCAACAGGTCGGAAGCCATGCGCTCTAACTACTAGGCTGTCCGGCCCACCTGTTAAAATTGCTTTTTTAATGAAAACTGAGATCCTGATCATCTGACTCTAGGAGCTAGGGATTTAAGTAAAACACTAAATATCACCAGACTTTCAATAATATCACAAGAGTTGGCAATTCTGAGTGTCTCTCTTGGGGACATTACAAATCTTGTGGCCATAAAAATATGACAAACTTCCTGCAGAAAAAGTTTGAAGAGTCCTGGCAAAATCATCCCATAAAATAAACAAAGACTTGGGAAATACAGGAACTTACTTCAAATCTGCCTTCACTAAGCACATTAAGTCGGCAGAATGCGTCCACAGTACCACGGCTAGCATTGACTTTCGGAGCGTTGCACTGTGGATAACTATCCCACAGTTCCCACAGTCTCCGCTGCCCATTGGAATTCTGGGTTGAGCTCCCAATGCCTGATGGGGCAAAAACATTGTCACGGGTGGTTTTGGGTATATGTTGTCAGTCGCCCCTCTCTCCGTGAAAGCAACGGCAGACTATCGTTTTGCGCCTTTTTTCTGTGCGGGCGCCATACTGCTTTCAGCAGACGGTGCAATAGGACTGCTAACCATCATCATCCAACCACCGCTTCCGCTGCAACTCTGCTCTCCTGGTGCCATGAATCCACCTCGCAGGTCCTCTTGTCATTCTTTATAAATATCTATTCTCGTGGCATCCCATCATCATCCACCGCTTCTGCTGCAACTCTGCTCTCCTGCTCTTGCCTCGATAGCGAATTTCTCCATGTTGTCTGTCATGGGCTCCCGGGAATGTGTGTTTTTCATTGGGAAATGTGCGTGGTGCTAACCGTCATCATCCACTGCTTCCGCTGCAACTCAGCTCTCCTCCTCTTGCCTCAATAGCGAATTTCTCCATGTTATCTGTCATGGACTCCTGGGAACGTGTGTTCTTCATCGGGAAATGTGCGTGGTGCTAACCGTCATCATCCACCACTTCCGCTGCAACTCTGCTCTCCTGCAGACTCCATACCACAGCAAGCATGGAGCCCGCTCAGCTCACCGCTGCTGTTGTGAACATTGTAAACACCTTGCGCATTATCCTGCAGTATGTGCCGAGTCTGCAGAAGCAGGCAAGGAGGCGACGACAGCGCGATCACGATAGTGATGAGGACGTGGACATAGACTTCTCTCAAAGCACAGGGCAATTTGGACATCATGGTGGTAATGGGGCAAGTTCATGCCATGGAACGCCGATTCTGGGCACCGGAAACAAGCACATACTGGTGGGACCGCATAGTGTTGCAGGTCTGCGATGATTCCCAGTGGCTGCAAAACTTTCGCATGCATAAGGGCACTTTCATGGAACTTTGTGACTTGCTTTCCCATGCCCTGAAGCACAAGAATACCAAGATGAGAGCAGCCCTCACAGTTGAATTACCATTGGGGATGTTGAAATGCCTATACTTATCCTTGAGGACCCAGCCTATCCCTTAGTGCCACGGCTCATGAAGCCATACACAAGCACCCTGGACAGTAGTAAGGAGCAGTTCAACTATAGGCTGAGCAAGTGCAGAATGGTGGTAGAATGTGCATTTGGACGTTTAAAAGCTCACTGGCAGTTTACTGACTAGGTTAGACCACAGCGAAACCAATATTCCCATTGTTATTGCTGCTTGCTATGTGCTCCATTATATCTGTGAGAGTAAGGGGGAAATGTTTATGGTGGGATGGGAGGTTGAGGCAAGTTGCCTGGCGGACGGTTACAGTGTGACAGTTCTGTTTGTTTCTCCTTGATGAAAACCCACCCCCTTGGTTGACTCTACTTCCTTGTAAGCCAACCGACCTCCCCCTTCGATCACCGCTTTTAGAGGCAATAAAGTCATTATTGTTTCAAAATCATGCATTCTTTATTAATTCATCACACAAATAGGGGGAAAACTCGCAAGGTAGCCCAGGAGGGGCGGGTGAGGCGGGAAGCACCGGGTGGAGTGGTGGATGAGGGGAGGGAAGTGCCATAGTACAGTTCAAAACTTATTGAATGCCAGCCTTCTGTTGCTTGGGCAATCCTCTGGGGTGGAGTGGCTGGGTGCCTGTAGCCCCCCCGCATTCTTGGGCACCTGGTGAGGAGGCTATGGAACTTGGGGAGGAGGGCAGGCGGTTATACAGGGGCTGCAGCGACGGTCTGTGCTCCTGAAGCCTTTCAAGCAGCTCCATCAGACACCTGAGCATGTCGGTTTGCTCCCACATTAGGCTCATTAGCCTCTGGAACGGAGATGATGGGGGAACGTAGAAACATTTGCAGCTGTGGAAGGAAAAAAGGGAGAGTAGTATTTAAAAAGATACATTTTAGAGAACAAAGGGAAGACTATTTCACACTGAATCAAGTGATTCACATTACATAGCACATGTGCTTCACCCAAATATCCCCCCCTGGCCCCCACCACGTGGCTAGTATCAGGGAAGATCCCTCTCAGCCAAACGTGAACAGCTCAGCATGAATGGGCCTCCACTCACCGCGTGGCAAAGGCTTTTAGAGTACCTACAGGAGAGCTTCATGGAGATGTCCCTGGAGGATTCCCGCTCCATCCCCAGACACGTTAACAGACTTTTCCAGTAGCTATACTGACCGCGAATGCATTCCAAGTCTTCAGGGCAAATTAAACATTAAACACACTTGCTTTTAAACCCTGTATTATATTTACAAAGGTACACTCACCCGAGGTGCCTTCTCCGGCTTCATGGTCTGGGAGCCCGCTTTGGGAAGGTTGGGAGGACATTGGCTCCAGGGTGATGAACAGTTCCTGGCTGCCAGGGAGAAGGGATTCTCCACTTGCCTGCTGTGCACTTGTCTGCTGCATGGATTCTTCTCCCCATATAGCGATCAGATCCAGTACCTCCTGTTCGGTCCATGCTGGAGCTCTTTTGCGATTCTGGGACTCCATGGTTACCTGTGCTGATCAGCTCGCCAGACTGGCCAAACAGGAAATGAAATGCAAAATTTCCCAGGGCTTTTCCTGTATACCTGGCCAGTGCATCTGAGTTGAGAGTGCTGTCCAGAGCAGTCACAATGGAGCACTCTGGGATAGCTCCCAGAGGCCAATAGCATCAACTTGTGTCTACACTATCCCAAATTTAAGTACAAAAATCGATTTTAAGAGCCCTTTAAGTTGACAAAAATGGCTTTGTCGTGTGGATGGGTGCACGGTTAAATCGATCTAACGCTACTAAATTTGATCTAAACTCATAGTGTAGACCAGGGCTGAGAAACCAGTTCTTTGGCTTCCTTCTTTGGGCAGGAGGGGAGAAAGGAGAAATTGAGTCCCTAATCCCGCCCTAGGTTTGGCCACCTCACTCTTTCTACTTCCTGCATACTCTCTAAATCACTGTGGAATCATTGGGAATCAAGATGCTGCAATATGAATGTAAAATTACTTCAGTAATGATAATGATAGTCAGTCATATCACAGGCAGGCATGCTCTAGGGTTGTAGAGCTCTCCCAGCATAGCCTTGGTAGAGACCATAAAACTCATTTGAACCCAGGCCATCAGTCTGTTATTAAAGTAGGACCTAGAATCCTCAATCAAAACTGTGATTCCACAGCTAGACACTGTACACAGATGTAGACATGGTCCCTTGCCCCAAGTACATTTTGTATAGATCTTGGAATCAGTAATGCCATCAACTGTTTGCCTGAGCACTCCTGCCAAGACACCCAGTTTGGTTGAGACAGTTTTAGGTTTTGAAAACACATCCTAGATAACTGGCACCCTAGAACTCTTGGCAGTGCATCTCTCAGACCAACAGGCTTCCTCTCTCAACTGCAGAAAGCCAGCTCCATCCCAATTCTGGGCCAAGTGCCACTCCAGAGAGGCAGTTGGCAATAGGCTACTGAACAGTTGAAAGAGGCTTGTGATGATGTAAGCGAAGAAAAAATGTCAGGCTTGTCAATGTGAAACTAAGGGAGAACTGTGGGGACCCATGTATGTGGGGGTGCGGAAACAGGAGAGTCAGCAATGCTACTTCAAATAAGTCTTGGGGACCCCTGAAGAATTTTATATGCATTCTGGTGGAATTTATACTGCTTTGCTCTGCTTTCTCCCTCAGCCTCCTGGGAAGATGATAATCTAAAATTCACCAGACTATACACACAGGTTTCTGGTGGCATCCAGGCCCCAGTGTTATTCAGAAAATCAACCCAGGCAATACCTATCACATGCTGGCAACTCTGTAAGCGTACGGACCACTCTGGTGAGAAAGGGCTATAGTATAGGGAAATAGCTATGAAACAACGCCTTTACATTCCTACCTCGTAGCAGTACAGAAGCTTTGGGTAGCACTATCCATTTTGAACTGGAGCAATAAACTCAAATTGTTTGGAATGTCCACATTATGCCAGAATAATATAAAAATAGATGATGAATCCAACTAGTAGATAGATTTAGAACCAGCATCCTGCAATAGCTGCCATAATTGCACAGCTAGCTCATTATATACAGTCAGTCCCTTGAGCTTACAATGTCCCAGTTAAGCAATAGTAATAGAAAGCAGCTGTATGAGGACATTAGGTCAGCAGAATCATTAGCCCCTAAAATTGCATCACTATCACTCCTTTTTGACAGCAAGGCTTTCACACATCATCAGGCTCCTAAATGGGAGGTCAAATATGATGCTGAACTTGGCCCAGTAACTCCATTAACAATGAACTGTGGCTCAGAGCTCCAAGGAAGTCCACATCTCTGGAAACTTTCAGTAGTTTAATGAATTTCAATAGCATCCTCTTGCCCTCACCTCTCTGGGTACTGTGGAAATCAGGTTGCTAGTAAAGCTGATTAGCAAAAAACTAGTGCATAAGGGAATGCCTTTTAATTGTTTTGAACATTATCTTTCAATTCTTTCCTTGAGGTTTGTGCCACCAATCTGGAGGGATACTGTATCAAACAGTGCAGTCCCCACTTAGAAAGCATATTTCTTTAGAAGGTGTTTTGGAAGTGATAATTCAGAGCCTCATGAGCCAAGAAAGGTAGGTAGGTCCTGAGAATAATGGCAGTCAAGTCAGCAGTTGACATGCATATTTATTTTTGATAAAGGCTGACAAATTCCTCATAGTCCAAAAGTAGGGTTTTTTGTTTGTTTGTTTATTTTTTAAGCGAATGACCCATCTTTACTAAAATCATTAGTTAGGAGTGAACCATTTAAAGTAAATGGGCTGTTTGCAACAGGCTCATCTGTTTTATGGACTTTGCAAATGTAAGGGAACTGTTGCCCCCTTACTAACATCCAGTGGGGGTGTTTTGGTTGGCTAGCTCCCAGCACTGAAAGGGGAAGGGTCGATGGCAAATCAGGAGCCTGAGACTGACAGTCCCCAGGAACAATGGGGAGAGGCCAATGCTCCAGATCAGCCTGATTGACAAGGAGGGCAGGCTAATCAGAGAGTCAGGAGGCCAGGGGGGTCCCGTCCTCTGTGTGAACTGGAATTGCTTGGGTCAGACAGAGTGGGACCGAGCTAAGGAGAGAGCAGGGGCCCAACTAAGTTGCTGGGAGCAGAGCTGCAGCCCCAAAGCCAGAGTGAGCAGACCTGCCCTGGGAGCAGAGCTGCAGCAACCAGAGCCAGAGGGGCCAGACAAGCAGCCAGGAAGCAGGTCAGAGCTGGGAGCAGAGTCACAGAAGCAGCCTGCAGAGCCGACCTGTCCTGGGAGCAGAGCTGCAGCCACCAGAGCCAGAGAGGCCAGACAAGCAGCCCAGGGAGCTGAAGGCAGAGCAGCAGCAGCAGCCGTGCTGAGGCCGGGTGGAGCTGGAGCTGGGGCTGGAGTAGTCCGGAGCTGGGTGCGGTGAGCAGCTGGGGAGAGTGAGGGGGACCTTGGGCAGTGGGCCCTGGGGGTGGGGATCATAACCCCGACCGGGCAGGGGTGATGCTGGAAAAAAGGATCCTGCCACCTAGAGCCTGAGAGCATGTGGCCACCGCCAAAGCAAGTGTCCGACCCACAGCGTCTCTGCAGCACAGCCGGGGCCTGAGAAGGAGGCCTTGGACCTACAAGGAACAGACTGTGAACTGCCCTGATGTTCCAGAGACACTGTTTGTAATGTTCCCTGCCACAGAGCAGGGTGACGTGTTTTCCTTTAACCTTTCCCATTTTTCCTTATTCTTTTTTTAAAATTAATTGTTAATTAAACAACTTGTATTTGCTTTAAATTGTATGAAATGATCACTGGGTCAGGGAGGTGCCCAGTGCAGAGAGAGTACCCCGGAGTGGGGACACCCTAGCCCTGTCCTGGGTGACCACAGCAGGATTGAGGGTCGAGCCCCCCAGGAATCCTGGGCCCAGCCTTGTTGGGGTTTACGAGGACTCTGTCAGACAGGAGAGTGAAAGGGAGTCCTCAAGGGCAGGGAGGCCTCTGGGTAAAGGAAGTGGGAGCAAGGACTCGGATCCTTTCGCTAGCCCACTTCACCGGGGTAGTGCAGAAGCCAGGAAAGTTCCCCACAATAGCGGGACCATTCCCCCGCTTACACAAAGGAGCAACAACTACAACAACATGTATTGGGTCAGATCTTCAGCTGGTGTAAATTAGCATAGCTGCACTGAAACCAATGGAGCTGCACTGATACCCCAGCTCAAGATCTGGCCTTTAATGTATACACTAGAATTTCCAGGGAGGCTTCTTACCTTGTGTGTGAGTTAAGCATTTGCACTTGGAATTTGTAAGGTATAGGAATGAAGACAAAGATCTTTGTCACTGCCTAGATGTGTTCTGATTAAATATGAAGCCTGAAAACTTATTCAAGGTTTTCCTAAAGGCTGCACGCTCCATTCCACCTTCTACTGGGGTGAGTAAGGTGACCAGATAGCAAGTGTGAAAAATTAGGACACTTTTTTTCATGGGCGGTGGGGGTTTTGAGTGGTATATAGTTGCATATATAAGACAAAGCCCCTAATATTGGGATGGTCCTGATAATATTGGGACGTCTGGTCACCGTAGAGGTGAGCAAAACCATCTTTTTTACAGTACTTGCCAAACATTTTTACAGTACTTGGTCAAGACAAGGATCTCTCCTTTATTCTCCTGATGAATTTCAGTCAGCATAGCAACAACCCTTCTGTCAATGTCACAGACTAAATAAGTTTGACTATATGCTGATGTTTTTTAAATTGTTTCCACTAGCAATAGTTCTGGCTGGTTTGTTTTGGGGGAAAATTAATGATGATACACCAAGGTCATTGTACGTCTGCTGTACAGAACAGATGTTAACATATTATTGCCATGTGCAAGTGTTGTGCTAGACTAAAGTTACTTGCAGTTGTCATTGTGCAAACTGATGCAAAAAAGGCCAGTCTAACAAATTGTCTGAATCTTGTAATGCTTGAAGGAACAATAAAAAATTTAAAAAACACCAAACCTAAAATATTCCACAAGCCATTCCCTGTTATGTAAGACAATTTGCCTTTAAAAAGTAAAAATGAAATAAGATATATCCTCCTACTTCTCAACAGTCATCACTTTTTACTGTACACTAAAATGTGCTGCTATCAATAATGATGAAATTAGAGGTGGCAGTAACAAAGATATTTAAAACAGAACTTGCACTTTATTGGATACTAATAGAAAATAACATTAAGATGATGTTAAAGGTCTTAGTCCTAAAAGAGCTAGGAAATTCAGAGTTGTAAGGCCTTTAGGGCTTGTCTACACAGTTTTTTTTAATCCAGTTTGAAAATGCTTGTGTACACATGACACAACCCATCACTGTACACTAACTCTGCATTTATCAGGAACTTTGGAGTCCTCTTGGAAAGTGGACTAGGTTTGCTTCAAATTGAATTACTTTAGTCTGTTGTTCATGTACATGCAATTGCTGCACACCAGTTCTTGCACATTTCCAACAACTATTCCACAGTGTTTTCCAGATCAGTCATTACTGACCTCTCTGTTTACTTGTGTGCCAACTGGAGAGAAGCATTGGTTCAAGAAGTTCTTGTGGCCAGCCACAGGAATAAGGTGTGGGTGGATATTGCAAAGCAGATCCGCAACAAGGATGTCGACCAGCTTCTTCAAAACTGGCATTTATTTTAAAGGATGTGACAGTCTGGAATTTTCAGATATGCATTTTTGTCCATTTGTCAGTATTATACTGAGGGGAAGTAAAAGGAAGACTTATGATGAGATGTTTGCAGAACTCATTGCAAAGTCACAGAGGCAAACCAGGTTGGCTGAGCGATGGGGGCTGAGTGATGGAGGACCCAGATGGAGAAGGAAATGTAGCTCTCCCAAGAGATTGTGGCAGTGGCCAAGGAAAGCATCTCAGTGGTCAGGGAAAGCATGGATGTGGCCAAGAACAGCATCACTGTGGCGAAGGGCAGTATGGAAAAAGACAGAGAGCTGCAGAGGCAAGTCATGGACACTATACTGAGGTAGAATGCCATCCTGCAAAACATGCTTTTGCTAAGACAATAGACTCTGCATTCCTCAAATTTGGGACTCAGCCATGGACAATGCTTGCTATTTGGACCAGCGAGCAACTCCTAAATGCCGCATGCCTGCAGCAGTATTCCCAGTGGCTCCCATTCACATCTCAGATACAATCTGGGCACTGACAACACTTGCACCTAGGAGCCCTGCAATGCTTCTAAGAATTTTGAGCTAAGGCATTCAACCACAGAACCCATTTGGACAAGAAGAGCCAGAGGCAAGGAACTGACACACCTTCACCTTTATGCATCTGCCCCCCAAACAGTTGTATTTGAAATGTTCTTACTGTTGCACTTCGAATTTTGCCTGCACTGTTGCAGTAATTAAAGGGTTGGGGAAAGTTGATTATTTAAGAAGATTGGTTTGTTCAATGTATTTCCAAATACAGAGATATTATTTTTCCATTGGTTTTATTATGACCTTATTATTGTTTTTTATTATTTTCATAATAAAACTATTTACAGCACATCCATTATGAGTCATCAATGCATGTAACACAAAAAATCTTTTACATACAGCTGAAATAATTCATAGGGTTTTACAAAAGCACATAGGGAATGCTCAACTTCACCCACCCACACACAGTGCTTGCAACGTTTGCAGCCCAACATCCGCTCCCTCCTCCGACATGGACTAACATGTTCAGGCATGTGATTCAAAATGCAAACACTAGGCACCCAGTATTCCCACGGGTGTTTGTGTTCTCTCTGGGACACCTTGCTGGCTACTTGAACCTCCGAGTAAGTATCCACATGCCAGCTTTCCATCTGCCAGTAATCATTCCCCGCTGCCCTCACAAATGCAGTGTAAATCACAATAATGATTGGGACTTTTTTTTTTTTTTTTTTTTTTGCTGCTTCCAGCCTATTCCATGAACAGTGCCATCTGGCTTTCAAACAGCCAAATGCACACTCCACTACCATTCTGCAACTACTCAGATGATAGTTGAAATGTTCCTTCCGTCTGTCCAAGTGGACTGTGCATGGTTTCATTAGCTAAGGCATAAGGGGTAACCCGGGTCTCTCACACCATTAATGTCCACAGTGCTCCTGGGGGGCAAGCAGTCCTTTCTCCGTTAATTAAAATAGTACTGAGTTCTGAAAGCTCTTAGTATCGTGGCCCCTCCCAGACCACCCTGCCAGGGGGGTCTACCATTCACTTGGCGCACCATGGAGAAACAGCCCTTTCTGTTTATAAATTCTGCACCCTCATAAGGAGGGAGGGGGCAAATGACAGGCACAAGGGTTCCATCAATTGTCCCAGTGTAGCTGGCTACCCCTTGTGTGCAAAGCCATCAATAATCTCCTGACCAGTCCCCATTTTCAAGACCCAGTTAGATAGTACCTTCTCAATGGCATAGCAGACCCGCATGAAAATGGCCCCAACAGGTGATTTCCCCATGCCAAATTGGTTGGCTACAGACCAGTGACATTCTGGAGTGGCCAGCTTCCAGATGGCAATGGCGACTTGTTTCTCCATGGGTATGGAGCATCACACATTGGTATGATGTCTCTGAAACTCTGGGGTCAGTTCTGCACAGATCTCAAAAAGATAACCTTCCCCATCCTGAAGTTCTCTTGCCACTGCTAGATGTTGCAAGTTTGCAGAACGATCCTCTACCAACATTCCTCGCTGGTTTCCTGGCCCAGAAAGGGCACCGAATGTTGTGTAGGTGCATCCTGGAGTGATCCTCTTATTCCAAAAGCTTAACATCTCCCACCTCATCCTGCTGCCACTGCTGCAGAGAATCCCACTACTGCTGCCGTATAATATTCTCCTCATGTCATCTGCTCATGTGACAGGCAAAGTCCAATGCAGAATTTGTCAAGCTCTGAGTGCTAATAGAGCCCAAGCAGCCTGTGCATATTTGCATTTTTCGCTATAGGGGCGCAGAACGTTGTTGGATCCATGCTAGCTGACAGCAATTTGAAAACGGCACTAGCCAGTTCAGCAAGGAAGTATGGGATGAAGACAGTGGAAACATGGGATTTTTTAAAAAAATTGAACACACCTGGTTTCCCACAATTCACAGTGAAAACAATTGCAGGATGTACACGGCTCAGCAGCAAAGCATAGGACCACGGGATACCCCCGGAGAATGTTTTGCCCTAAATTCACAGCAAACAGCCAGCATGTGTTCACATCATGCAAATTGAAAATGGAACAGACATTCCATGTGCGCGCTATTGATGCAACTCATGTACTACAAATTAACTGACACATCAAAAAGCTTTGAATTTACCCTGCCGTAGACACACCCTTAGTGCGATTGAGAATCAGGCCTCTTTTTATCTCACTCTAGCTATATAAAGTAGATGCAATGTTAAAACCCCGTTATGCTGCTAGAGGGCTGTAAAAGAACCTTAGCATAAGTTAGAATTCAGGCCAAATATTCTTACCTTTTTCTGAGCTCTTGCTGTCCTATCTTGAATATTGTTGCACATATAAAATAGAACAGCAAGATCACTTTGTGCCTTCAGACACTTACCTAAAAGCATTTCAAAATCCTTAGCTCTGAATTTCTCGTCATTAGTGGGTTTATACCTGACTCTCAGTTGTATGTATAATACCCTTGGGCTTTATTTTCTGAGAACTGTGACAGTCAATGGGCTTGAAATTTGAGATCCTAAAGGCTCCCTCAGAGCAGTTAAATTCTCAATGCCAATGTGTGAGCTTAGAGTATCCTTAGCAAACCTTGAAACTCTGCAGCATGTTCTGCCACTTCAAAAATATCCCACTGACCATTATCCACAGATCACTGACACCACTGAGTTATTATAGTCTTTCAAATGATGCATATTAAAAGAGCTTTAATCCTTAGAGTGATAGACCATAACGGATGTTTATCATTTCCTATGACAGTAAAAATAATACACTGAGTTATACACATTCCTGTAAATATATGCACATTACTGAGAAGCCTTACAAAAACCACTCATTCACTATGTCTAAGAGCCACTTTTCAAACCGTGATATCATTCTCAGCCAAATTAAAGATGATATTCTATAAATTTCAGAATATAAATCTAAGCAACGTGGATGTTCCAGGCACATAAAAGCATTTGATTCTGGTAATTCTGATGAGGCAATGTCTACACGGCAATCAAAGCTGCGATTTGCAGCTTGGGTAGGCATACCCATGCTAGCTTTAATTTATCTTTCTCACTAAAAATAGCAGTGAAGATGCAGCAGCACAGGCTTCAGTGTGTACAAACAATGGCTGCCTTTCCCTCCCGCCCCCCACTGTTTGTACAGCACAATGGCGCATGGTTCATGCCTGGGCTTCTAAGTAAATTAGAGCTATCCTGTAGTGCCCTAACTTCCACCAAATTTGGGCAGCTGAATTCCCAGGAAAATATTGTCCATTCAATTTTTTTGAAATTAGGCAATCAAACTATATAAAGGGGAACTTTTTATAACCCCTACTGACATACGGAGTTCCATTTTCCAATGCAACCCTTAAGTCTGCATTCTGTGTGCCTATCTATTGTGCACCTCACATTTTAAATGGAGGATTAAAAAGTATGGCTGCACATGCTAATTCAGAGGCTTGTTTGATTCTGGATGAAAATTTGACCTGAGCATTCCTTCCTGGAAACTTTTTGGCACCAAAAGATAGTGAAGAAAAGTAAATTATAGTTGGGGTAATTACTGGTTATATTCTGCATACCTAAAATCCTAAAACTGAATTGCTTCCTATTCCAAATGTTTCTCTTATTCATTTGTTTGTGAAATAGCTGCCATGGTTCATCCATAGGGGACTGCACTTTACTGGTAGCTTACATATTTTGTACATACATATTTGCCTAGAGGGAATACCAATAGTATCCACTGTAATTAGGGCCGGCTCCAGGGTTGGCCGCCCCAAGCAGCCAAAAAAAAATAAAATAAAAAAAGCCGTGATCGCGATCGCATCCGCCGTATTGCTGCCGAAAAGCTGGACCTGCCGCCCCTCTCCGGAGTGGCCGCCCCAAGCACCTGCTTGCCAAGCTGGTGCCTGGAGCCGGCCCTGACTGTAATTAAGATTGAGCTCCAACTTCTATTCTATCCCACATTTGCAATTGCTCCTAAATATTTAAATACCATTTAGATTGAAATTGTCTATGAATTTACCTAATTATCTCAAACAAAATTTGGGGGGATATTTTAATAAATTTGGAGACCCATTTTTGAGTTGAGAGTGGATCAGCTTTCCTCCAATCAGAAGTGTTACTCTGAATACTCAAAAAAATAGTGAAGCTGGAGGGCCTTATTCCCCACTACCTCGAAACATGTGTACAACTGTGTAAAATAATTGTAAAGTCAGTGTAAAATGCTACAGTTCTGACATAGCAGCAATTTACACCCAGGAATTTCAAACCGAATTCTTTCACAGGTTTCAGTGAGAATTTAAGAGCAAGAGAAGTCTGATGAAAACCTATTTATTGTTTTCAAAGTTATGAATGTACAATGGTCACCATTTTTTATTTACTGTTTTACCATTTGCCTTATTAACACTACTTGTAGAGGAAACACTAGGAACATGATGGCAATACTACTTATTTGAAAATGATCATTCTAAATATCGAATGGAAGCCACTTTAAAGATAATGTGTTTCAACAATTTTCACTCTTTCTCTCTCTCAACTGATTTCTGGAATGTATTTCTTAAATATGCCCTACTGTCTTAGATCTGTAAGCTGAGTATATATGGTTCAATGAACTTAAAAGGTCAATTAAGGCTGACTGTGCTAGAACTACTGAGTCAGGAAACCTACAACATTAATAGGCTGGAGCAGTGTTTCCCAAACTTGGGACGCCGCTTGTGTAGGGAAAGCCCCTGGCAGGCCGGGCCAGTTTGTTTACCTGCCATGTCTGCAGGTCCGGCCGTTCACGGCTCCCACTGGCCTGCAGCAGCGAACCGTGGCCAGTGGGAGCCGCGATCAGCTGAACCTGCGGACACGGCAGGTAAACAAACTGGCCAGGACTGCCAGGGGCTTTCCCTACACAAGCGGCGTCCCAAGTTTGGGAAACACTGTGCTGGAGGAAAAGCAACTGGGTGAGGTTTATGACCTCTCTGAGCCAAATAGCTCCAGATTTTTTCTTCTGTATTTTTCTCTTTTTGTCCATTTTTAAAATTAGTGAAAATAAATGCAAAAAGTCAGCACTTAAAATGCAGGGAATTCCCATTCCCAAAGATAATGTTACTCCTACATCATTAACATTGCCTGCTATTTATAGTATGTACTATTAGCTTTCCTTGTATCAGAGGGGTAGCCATGTTAGTCTGAATCTGTAAAAAGCAACAGAGGGTCCTGTGGCACCTTTAAGACTAACAGAAGTATTGGGAGCATAAGCTTTTGTGGGTTTTGAAGAAGTGAGGTTCTTACCCACGAAAGCTTATGCTCCCAATACTTCTGTTAGTCTTAAAGGTGCCACAGAACTCTCTGTTGCCTATTAGCTTTCCTTATTAATGGTAATGTTTAATTTATTATTTATTACTTATATATTTACTATCTCTACTTTTCGTTTTTTTTTTTTACAGTGCACCATATTAAGAGATGCAATGTAGCTGATTCAAAGAAGTACTGTAGGAATAACTTTATCTGTTGGACTTCTTTGAATCTACATGTTTATTTTCAATTGTAACTCTACTGAAGTCAATGGAGTTATACTGGTGTAAAGTGAATTCAGAACTAGGACTCTCTTTTTGGCTGTCTGCATCAGATTCTACAGTGCAAAAATAACCAGTGTACTGTGAGCAAACATTTAAAATATTTAAATTATATTTTAAAAAAATCACAGCTGAGCTCTTTGAAAATTTTTCACTCTCAAAGAGCACTCTTGAGCGCATCCATCTCATCTTAACTTTACCCTTTTCAGGACTACCTGAAGTTCCGCTTCCTCAAGGTATCTTAATTCTACAGACTATTTAAACAGCCTGACTACAACCTCCAACTTTTACCTCTGATCTAATATTAAAGCAAAGCCCTACTTGAAAACACCTGCCAACTCTGGAAAAAGCAGAGTGCTCAGCTGCCTCCAGGTCTTTCGTTCTGAGAAAATGAAGGGTCA
This sequence comes from Trachemys scripta elegans, assembly GCF_013100865.1. NCBI lineage: Eukaryota > Metazoa > Chordata > Testudines > Emydidae > Trachemys > Trachemys scripta. The sequence continues at coordinate 28,778,090 of NC_048307.1, forward strand.
TGGGACAACAATTTTAGAAATAAAGCACCTTTTTTTTTTTGACAAACAAAACAAAACAAAACAAAAATGTCTTGAAGAAATTGGTGCACCCTGAGGAACTTGCTAGATAGTATATATTTTTTAAAAAGTTCCAAATGGTTTCCTTGTTTAACTAGGCTGGATGAGCCAGCCGTTAGGGATCAACCTCACAGCTGCTGCAGGGCCTAGCTTAGCAAAGATAGAAACCTACTAAGTAAGAGAAACTTATCTTTCCCAACAGGCTGTACAAGCTCTAGGAGAGCTTGGGCAAAATCCTTTAATCCTGGACCTTTGTCTCCCACTGAAGGGATAAAAACTCTGCATAAATATTGAAGAATAACGCCTTACTTTTCCTCCCGAAAGACTGTAAATCCACACTGCTAAACAAAGCAGAAAAAAGGGAATCATTTAACCTCTTCCAAAATCCCACAAAGTCACAAAAATAAGTTGCCTGGCTAACTGAAAATGTAAATAAATTTAAAAGCATAAGCTGTGCAGATGCAGAGGTAAGCTAAGTCGGAATCCTTCGTTCTAACTGGGAAGCATCGTGGCCTAGCAGATAGAGTGGACAAGAATTCAGGAGACTGGATTCTATTCCCAACTCTGCCATTGGCCTTCTGGGTAATCTTGAGGATGACACCTCACCATCATCTTGTGCCTCAGTATTCCCATCTGTAAAATGGGGATCATGATACTGACCTCTTTTGTAGGGTGCTTTGAGATCTAAGGAAGAAAAGCTCTATATAAGAGCCTGGCCTTATTTTTTTATTATTTTCTCATTTAGGCCTCAGACTTGTAGGAGACTATGTGTGGACAGACATGGCGCATCCAAGAGGAGCCCCATAAAAGTACACAAAACTAGTGTCATATATTTCAATGGGCTTTGGATTATGCCCTGAGTATCCATTTAGACAGAAGGGGCATTTTGCACTCATTCCAAGATGCTAAGCCAGCCTAGGGTTGCCAACTTTATGATTGCAGAAAACCAAAGACCCTTGCCCCATCCCTTCCCCGAGGCCCATCCCCCCTCCCTACATCACTCACTCTCCCCCACCTTGCTCATTTTCACCAGGCTGGGGCAAGGGTGCAGGGTGTGGGAGGGAGCTCAGGGCTGGGGCAGAGGGGTTCGGAGTGCAGGAAGGGGTCAGGGCTCCGGGGTGGGGCCAGAAATGAGGGGTTCAGGATGTGGGAGGGGGCTCCGGGCTGAGGTAGGGGGATGGGGTTCAGGGGGTGAGGGCTCTGGGGTGGGGCTGGGGATGATCTGGAGGATGGTGTGGATTGCACCCTCAGCATGTTTGCAGATGACACTAAACTGGGAGGATACACTGGAGGGTAGAGATAGGATACAGCGGGACCTAGACAAATTAGAGGATTGGGCCAAAAGAAATCTGATGAGGTTCAACAAGGACAAGTGCAGAGTCCTGCACTTAGGACGGAAGAATTCCGTGCACTGCTACAGACTAGGGACTGAATGGCTAGGCAGCAGTTCTGCAGAAAAGGACCTAGGGGTTATAGTGGACGAGAAGTTGGATATAAGTCAACAGTGTGCCCTTGTTGCCAAGAAGGCTAATGGCATTTTGGGCTGTATAAGTAGGAGCATTGCCAGCAGATCGAGGAACATGGTCATTCCCCTCTATTCGGCATTGGTGAGGCCTCACGTGCAGTACTGTGTCCAGTTTTGGGCCCCACACAACAAATAATATGTGGAAAAATTGGAAAGAATCCAGCGGAGGGCAACAAAAATGATTAGGGGGCTGGAGCACATGATTTATGAGGAGAGGCTGAGGGAACTGGGATTATTTAGTCTGCAGAAGAGAAGAATGAGGGGGGATTTGATAGCTGCTTTCAACTACCTGAAAGGGGGTTCCCAAAGAGGATGGATCTAGACTGTTCTCAGTGGTACCAGATGATAGAACAAGGAGTAATGGTCTCAAGTTGCAGTGGGGGCGGTTTAGGTGGGATATTAGGAAAAACTTTTTCACTAGGAGGGTGGTGACACACTGGAATGGTTTACCTAGGGAGGTGGTAGTGTTACCCGGGGTTCTTTCAACCCAAAGCTATTGGTAACTTTTACTCTGTGCGAGGAGGTGTCAGGAAATAAATCAGGGGAGACACAGCCGTCCGACCAATAGATGGCTGGCACAAACAGGACAACATGAGTGCTTTCACTTAAAGCTACACTTTACTTAGTCTCAAGCACTTACACACATCCACAACAAGATTAGTAAAACACCCCCAACCCTCGATAATTACCAAAGCTGAGTGTGGCTCTCGAGTGCCACAGTGGCAGCCTGTCTCCCGGTGGGGAACACAAGATACATCCAGAGGGAGAGACCAGTACCGAAGAGTCCCCCCCCCATTGCAAGCTTTTTCCCCTTATTTATACATTAGTAATAGAATGACATGTCCCTTAAAGGAACCTTGTTAAGTAAGCAGTTTCAATGATCAAGCAAGAGGTTCCTTCTGATTATTGATTAACCAGGTGTGGGTTTTTCCAGAGCTTGCAGCCTTGAGACCCCAGTTGACATTCCTGGGGCATATACTACTCTTTTAAAATGCATGTATCAGCAACTTCAACACAATTCTTATCAGGAAGGACACGGGGTCAAGTTGCCCTTTCTGTGGCACCCAAAACCCCCTCTCCTCCTGCCTTAGTCAAGCTGAGACTTGCTGAATGGCCAATTTACAGCTTGCTGACTAGGCCGCCTTTTTAACAATAAGCCATAGTGGTTTCAAGCACCTTATTGGTTTGCCAAAGTCTCTCCGTACAGTGGAATGTCCTTCCTTAGAGGTTTTTAAGGTCAGGCTTGACAAAGCCCTGGCTGGGATGATTTAGTTGGGGATTGATCCTGCTTTGAGCAGGGGGTTGGACTAGATGACCTCCTGAGGTCCCTTCCAACCCTATAATTCTATGATGAGGAGTTTGGGGTGTGGGAGGGTGCTCCAGGCTGGGGCCAAGGGTTAGGAGTGCAGGAGGAGGTGCAGGCTCTGGGAGGGAGTTTGGTTGCAGGAGGCGGCTCAAGGCTGGGGCAGCGGTTGGGGTGTGGGACGGTGTGTGGGGTGCAGGGTCTGGGAGGGAGTTTGGGTGCAGGATGGGGCTCAGGGCTGGTGAAGGGGGCTGGGGTGCCATCTGGGGTTTGAGGTGGAGGCTCTGGGTGGCGCTTACTTCAGGCGACTCCCAGAAGTGGATGGTATGTCCCTGTGGTCCCTAGGCGCAGGGGAAGTCAGGAAGCTCTGCGCCCTGCCCTCGCCTGCAGGTGCCTTCCCCGCAGCTCCCATTGGCCAGGGTTCCTGACCAATGGGAGCTGCGGAGCCAGCACTGAGGGTAGGGGCAGTGCGCGGAGCCCTTGTGGCCATCCCTGTGCCTAGGACCTGGACATGCTGGACGCTTCCTGGAGCCGCACGGAGCCAAGGTAGGCAGGGAGCCTGCCTTAGTCCTGCTGTGTCGCCGACCAGACTTTCAACAGCCTGGTCAGCCGTGCTCACTGGAACCACCAGGGTCCCTTTTCGACCAGGTGTTCCAGTCAAAAACCAGAGGCTTGGCAACTCTAAGCGAGCCTCTGTCAGTATAGCTCCTGCAGAAGGCTCCAGAGGCAGAAATTCTACTAGAGAGGTAGGGAAAGAGTTGCAACAGTGAACTGGCTGCAAGATCTCCTCCGCCGATGGGATTCCAGATTGGCCAAACACAAATAGAGAATGAGAAGCCTGGGCTGGGGAAGCAATGTGGCCAGGGCAGCAGGGAATGCATTGTTTTGGTAACATGCAGGTGATATGCACGAGTCCAATGTCAGCTCAATAGTTAGAAAACACTACCACTGACTTAGAAAGTGTAGTTTTCTGGAATATTCTGGTACTTGGCCTGCCAGTGGGTGGAGTAATGTATTCTAGGCATACAGGCTTTTTTGATTCTCTTTATACTTTTTTTCTCCAATATTCATTTATTTTGAGGAAGGCTGGTTTTGGTTGAAATGATGACCAGGATGATAGAGGATATTTTAGGAATCAAAAAACCAAACCAAACAAAAATAAACTCAAAACCAAAACCAAATCCCTCAAAACAAACTCTGCCCCTCAAAAACCAACAACAACAAAAAAAGAGAGATGGAACCCAGGAAACAAAATACAATAGTCTGCAAAATGCTGCTAATGCTACTCCCCATCCTGGCATTACAGGCAATTTTCACTTTAGCTGTTACTAAGAAGCAGACCGCATGAGAGTTCTATTTTTCACTTGTGTTCATCTGAATAATCATCATCATTATTCCACAGTCTAATAAAATGAGGTTGTCACCTATGATTTGATTTCAGCGATTTCAGACTGTTTGTTATCCCTGCAGTGTTGTGGATGCCAATTTCAGCCGATATACCCAGGCATCCTTATATCCTACAAAGTCAAACTCAGGTAATTGGATTCTGTACTCAGATGGGGGAGATCAACAAGGGAGAAGAGTGGCTTTAGGACCACCTGTCTAATGTATCTCTAAAAAGGCATCCTGACACTACCTGGTAGAGGTAAGTGTATCTCAAATTTTAATCTGAATCTTATTTCCATGGCTGAGGGATGTTTAGACACTCTAAATGACTAGAGTCTAACAAAACCGGAAAACTGACAAAATGGTAAACCAGCTACTGGATGGTACATAAGTAAACATTGTTTATTCTGAAGAGTCATTGTCAAACACTGTAACTGGGGGGGGGGGGAGGGATGAGGGGAAATCATTCCCTGATAGGAATCCTGTAGCATTAAATGTTATCCTGAGATTCTTTGAACTGACAGCTCCGTTACATCATGATTGTTTTAAAACTGACTTGGCTCTATATACCAACATTCCTATCAGTTCATATTGTTAATTTTTTATCCCTCAATCAAGAATTCATGGAGGTTAGTGTGACATTGCTGCAAGTATCCTAACAGCCTAGGAATGTAAATAATGAATAGGACTCCAGAAGCACCAACCAGTACTCTCATTGCCTTGGGAAACTTAAATTGTGGCTGCCTGAAGTCATCCACAGGTAAACAAAAAGACTTCTTGCTGCAGTGCAGTAAATTCCTCACCTTTCATGAAAGTTAAATGCATCACTGAAACAATGGCAGTTTTGGTAATCTCATATGGACAATTAACTGCACCAAAGCTTGCTAGAGCTGTTACTATCACCAATAACGTTTTATTGTCAATTTTTAAAAACCCATGAATAATTGTACAAAACATTTACAATGCAAATATTTCCAGAGACCCTGATTCAGTAAGTTTAAAATACAATCTACCAAGGTATGAAGGTATTTCCCTTCATACCTTGGTAGACCACATATTTTCCTCACTAATTTCATGTATGACTGATACATTTATTTTAAAACCCAATAATAACATTTATCATTGTAGTGGCTAGAAATGAGCATTTGTGCTTTTTATTTTTTTATTTAACCACAATGATCTTTGTTTTCTATCTTTCCATGAAACATAATAGTTAATTACCTACCTCACACTTACAAACCAACTATACTTTCTATGGATTTTTTAAAGGAATTTACATTCCTAACCCATCTGTGCCCTTTATATTCTTTATAAGTAATGAGCAAGCATTCTCATTTAGCTGTCACTGTTAGAAGTGAAATGTTTACATGCATTCTTTGGAAATTCTGGCAGCTTGGATTCTAAGAATAATTTTATTTATGACAGTAAGCATTGCCCTAAATTTATCTTCTATATGATTTAAAAAAAAGAGTGGCTTGAAAAATTCTTGAACTTCGCTTGTCCTTGGTAGTGATGAATTAAGAAAGGCTAGTTTAGTTCTAGCACACTGAAGATCAGTGTCCTGTGACTGTTAGAATTTGCTAGTTAGTATCTCAGAAGAAATTATTGAGAAAATATTTTCAATCTAACAGAACATGTCATTTTGCCAAATTCTTGAGTGGGTTAAAGAGAGGGACAATTCAAACATTTGTTCTTTTCTATTCTATATAGGTTTTTATTCCACAATCTTCACGGTAGGATCTATGACTACACATTTGTCACATGTTCTTGGTTCTCTCATCCTCTCCACAAAGGGATGTGCAATGTATTATTTTGGTAGTGTTGTTTTTTTGGTGGGGTTTCTGGACCTGAGGCACAGATATCTGGGAAAGCATCATTATGAAGGAAGAGCGCTTAAGAATGTGCTTAGCTTTCAGCATGCGTTTAAGTGTTTTCCTGGACTGGGGCCTGAGTGTGTTTCTGAAACTTTTCGTCATTGCGATGCTATCAAAAATTGTTTCAATCTATATTTCATACCAATTAGTATATTGATCTTAGAAACGCAAACAATTACTTTAAAAGATCTGTTTTTCTCTCTTGAATCAATATCAGATTCTGATTAACAATGAGATTATTACTGGTATAAATTTCAAGATTGTCACTCTGTGGCTATGTCTACACTACGAGAAAGGGATGCAATTCCCAGCTTGTGTACACATATTTGTGCTAGCTTGATAAGAATAAGCATGAGGATAAACAGTAGTGTAGCCATGGTAGCATTGGCAGGGTGGTATAGCTTAGCCATGCTGGGTACAAACCCATCTGAACCCTGTTGGTACATATTTGGCACATCTAGAATCTCTGTTCAGTCAATTTACAGTGTTGGAAGCACTACAAGTATAGTTGAGGGCTCTTTTTGTTTAGACTATCACCAATTTGAATAAACACTGTAGTCTGTTACCTTCCAATTGTTAGGTTGTGAACCAATTTGACCTTACAAATTACTCCCATGTGACAGCATGGGCTTTCAGCCATGCATGTATCTATGCCATGCCAAGAGTTCTAGACCACTGTGATATCAGAAGTAATACAACCAATCAACACCCTTACTCTACCACTAATTTGCATGTAACCATTTCATTGGTTGTATGAGGCAGACTGCATGGCTGGTGGATTACTTGGCCCAGCTGCCATAGTTCTTCAAAATTAACCACACAACACCACACACCCTAACCCCAAATACATAAACCCCCTCACTGCAGCACACACATTTCATTTGCCACCTGCAAAAATCAACACAAATCTCCCAGCACAAAACAACCCACACACAACTCTCCCAGCATAGCACACACATTGGCCCATCCTTCCTCATACTTACCATAAAACCATAGCAACGGGTCATCACTAGTTACTGTTCTAAATCTCCATTAAAAGGTATTTGGAAGTCTATATTTTCCTCTGTAAAAAACGTATAGAATTTTTATTTCCTTTATTTAGTGAAGTTCAATGAAGACTAAGAATAGATATTAAAAACTAGACTGGTGAAAAACATTAAAAAACATATGATAGGGAGCAATTCTAAACTAGCAGAAAGACAGACTAGGGCCAGGTACTAGAAACTTTTGCTGGTATAGTAAGGTTAGTGGTGTGATTTTTGTGATATTTCTATGCCAGCAAAAGGCCTAGTGTAGATGCAGTTATCCTGGCACAGAAATGCTTTTGCTGCTATAATTTATTTTGCTTGGAGAATCGGTATAAGATACATCAGCAAAAGGACTTTTTTGCCAGTCTAAACTGCATCTACATTTAGGACGGTTTGCCAGTACAGCTGTACTGATATAGCTATACCAGCAACATTTTCTAGTTTCGACCTGGCCTAGATAATCCACCAGGACATTTTCACCCTTAATTTCTATGTACCAGACTTTAATACCCTTACTCACGTTGAATAGTATATTCCTGCAAAAATAATCCAACTGACTTCAATAGGATTACTTGCCAAATAAGGTATTTTCCAGTGTGAACAAAAGACATCAGAACCTTGCCCAAACAATAAACAAACAGCATTTCCCAATCTGAAGTTAAAATCAAGCAAATGGTGGACATAAAGAAGAAGACTATTAGCGTAATCTCTACCCCAATGACGTTTTCAGTGTTTTATCACAGGTAATACTGCAATTTATAATAGTCTTAGCTAACAACTGGCCGAACGACCTTTTGATTTCCTTATTAACCCACAGTCTTAAGTGAATCTCATGTATTTAAACTGACGGTAGCAACCACAACGTTATAGTATTTTCCCCAGTAACATTGTTTTGCTCTCTTTTGTTCTTTAACATATTGTATAGCAAATGGAAAAGTACTTTCAGAATAGCTATCAGCATCAGAAGATGAGAGGAGGAGGAGGATGGGAAGTTCTCTGTTATGTAGCATTCTCTAAACTTCTAAAGGTTAAATACTATGCAACTAATGTGCAGCAAGGGAAAGCAGGAGGCAATTTTTTGTGATAGAATATGATATATAGTATTTATTTGTGAAAACCTAATGTCCCTCTCCCTGTTGTGGAATACAATTTAGAGTAATTATAGTAACAGCCAGGAGACAAATTATTATAATAGATTTTGGTACAAGTGTTGGGTCTTCAGAAGCACCATTAAGGACTCCAACAGATATGACAAAAACATACAGAGCAAGCAAGTAGCTAGAACTAGCAGGAGATCCAATACAACTGCGAAAGGTCATATGAGTCAATCAGCTATTGTCTTCAGCCTCAGGTTCTGAGGATCATGTTCTTTATTTGCTTACATTTCAGAACTGGATGCATCACATCTTGTAAGTTATGAAGACAAATAAGTATATTTTTCACACCAAAAAATGTCCTAATCCAGTAAGAAAAGCAGTTAGCAAAATGCAGTCTAGAGGGCACAGGTCAGATTCAAACCTGTATCAGTAAAGCAATGGACCGCCACATTATGTCTGGATTAGGCCTCATATATTTTTACCCTTGAAACACATCTCTCTTATCTGAGTCTGTGAGGATCAGTTAAGTCTGTTCCATGGCAAATCAGAGCACTACCAGTATGCCAGAGATAGGCCGCAATGGCATGAGTCACTTGTAAGTGGTGTCACAGCACATGAGAGAAGGCAAACTGCATAACAGAAAACCAGAGAAACAATCTGGAGTGCCTGTTTTGACAAGCAATTTCAATTTAAAAAGTCCAGTATAGAGACTTGCTCTTGTTCTCATTCCAATCACTGGGGATTTTTACTGGAGATGAAGGTGGGAGGGAGCCTGACTATTGAACAAGTTACCAGAGAAAATTAGACTAATCTGATTTCTAACCACTTTTAGAACATACTACAAAGCTGCTGCTTTCTAAAGAAAATATAATTTCACTGTAACTGGGATGATCAAAATCTCCCACATCCCAGTGATGGGAGTCATAAAAACCCCCAGGTATTTATTTTCCTGTCACCTTAGAGACCAATCCTGGGATCCTGCTCTTGTGAGTGGTCCCAATGACTCCTAATGCGATATTGAACACAAATATAAAGCTCAAACCAATCCACTCACCCCTGTTTTCCTTGTTCTCCTCAGTGGAAGGGATACTACCACTCCAATGTCAGGAATAGAGTGCATCCAATGTTAACGGACACAGAGGTAAACATATATTATGGATTTCTCTGTTCTCCTTACTGGTGACAAGGCATATTCAATTTTTCCTTCCAGAGTGGGAAATCATCACTGACAGCTATTATCACATTACAGGAAAGGGAGGTAGCGGACTGTCTCTATACAAGTCCACTGTGATCACACCTAAAATATTATATTCTGTTTATAGGCACCCCAAAAAAGGCCTCCTAATGCTAAGCAATGTCATTTTCACCAAGGTGCTGTTACTCAGGTTGTCTCAATCTGGCTAGAGGTACATCTACACTTCTAGCTGGGGCTGCAGTTCCTAGCTCCAGGGGACATACCTGCGCTGGCTAGGATCAAGCTACTGTGCTAAAAATAGAGTGTAGCCATGGTGGTGCCATGGGTGGAAGGGTCTAGCTGCGCCAAATATGTGCTTAGTGTCCTGGATGGATATGTACTCAGGGCAACTAGCCTCTCCTACCATTACACTTCATTATTCAAAAGTAAGTTCTTACTGGCCATGGAGTTTGCACTTTTTCAAATAGTTGTAGGCTGTATCCAATAGCAGTAACTCAGCCATACTGTATATATATATTGCCATGCTAATACTTTTTCATAAGTCATCCCCCCTACTCATCTTTGTTTCTCTTCATGGAATTTTCTTCACATTTTTAATGTCTATTTGGTAACAACGCTGCCCAGAAGTTAATAGAGAAATCCGGATAGAGTAGCAGCAGAACTGAATATAGAAAAGGGGAGCATGCAGTCCCAAATTGCACTGGTCTTGTTTGCTAACCTATCACATTGCAACCTCATGTCCAATCTGTTGCCCCCATCACTTCTATGTTTATCTCAGCATTATGAGTTCCTGGATTTCTCTGACCCATTGTGTGTGTTTTGGGTTATTTTCCCCCGGATGCATTAGCTTGCATTTTCCTATGTTATACTTCTTTCTTTACATCCAAGACAATAACTAAATGCATATAGCCACTGTTGCAATAAATGTCCATGTACTTCATATCTTGTATTTGTGAAATATTTTTCAAGGAAATGAACTTGGAAGAAGTTGTCCTAGTCCTGAAAATGAAAAAGTGGGGAGAAAAGGGGAAGATGGGCTTTCCACTACACACACAGTTTCAAAACCTTTGCATAAATAATTGTCTTAGGCATAGCATGTTTTTCAGTTAGATGAAAGGAAAATCATGCTTAGTGCTGGCTGAATACTGCACATTTCTTTCCCATCGATACACATTCATTTTTTCAAACAAACTCACTTTCACTGCATTTTTGTCCCTTGTGTGTTTGGTTTCCAGGAATGGTCTAGCAAACAAGGTTACTGTCAGGAATGGTTAGCAAAATAATTGATTTTTAGATATTATTGGTTGCCTGCCACTTGTCCTGTTCTGACCAGGTCAGTTATGGCTTTTTTAGTGTTGTCTTGATTTCGAAAGTACCTATCTATAATTTTTTGCTGGCATAAGGATGAGACTTCAGATACCAGTATGGAAAGTTGCCTCACATCATTCTTCAGGCCTTACATCCTCTGTCATTAGAGTTCAAAAGTGATTGTGAACCAAGCCCAACATAACATAATTTGCTATATGAATTATAGAACCATAGGATTAGAAGGGGCAGCAGGGGTCATCTAGTCTAGCCTGCAGACAAGACTATGGATTTGTTGAGTCTAAACCATATGCGACAGATAGCTATCCAGACTCTTTTTCAAAACCTCTAGTGAAGGAGTGTCCATGACTTCCCTAGGCAGTCTCTTCCATTGTCCTACCGTTCTTACAGTTAGGACATTTTCCCTGAGATTTAATCTAAATCTTCAATGCTGTAGTTTGAATCCATTGGCTCTTGTCCAGCCCTCTGTGGCAAGAAAGAACAACTTTTCTCTATCTTTTTTATGGCAGCCTTTCAAGTATTTGAAGACTGCTATCATGGCCCCTTAATCTTCTCTTTTCCAAACAGAACATATCCAGTTTCTTCAGCCTTTGCTCATATGGCTTACATTACATCCCTTTGATCATCTTTGTCACTCGCTTCTGGATCCTTTCCAGTTTTTCCACATCCTTTCCATATACTGGTGACCAAAATTAGACAGTACTCCAGCTAAGGCCTAACCAACACTGAATAGAATGGCATTATCACCTCCCATGACTTGCATGCTAGGCCTCTGTTAATGCAATCCAAAACTACATTTGCTTTTTTTGCAACAGCATCGTACTGTTGACTCATGTTGAGGTTGTGATCCATCACTACTTGCAGATCCTTCTCAGCAGTGCTGCTGCCAAGCCAGTTATCCTCCATTCCGTATTTATGCATTTGGTTTTAGTTCTCTAAGTGTAGCACCTTACATTTCTCTTGGTTGAATTTCATTTTGTTGTCTATTACCCAGTTCTCCAACTTATCAACATCTCTTTGAATTTTAGCTCTATCCTCTAAAGTGTTTGAAAACCCCGCCCCCCAGCTTTGTGTCATCTGCAAATTTGATCAGTATGCTCTCTATTCCTACATCCAAGTCATTAACAAAGATATTAAGTAACACGGGACCCAGAACAGATCTCTGTGGAACCCCACTTGAGACCGCCTTCCAATCTGACATCATTCCATTAATAGTTACTCATTGTTTACAGTTGTTTAACTATCCACTTAATGGTAGTTCCACCAAGCCCACATTTTCCAACCACTTATGTCATGTGGGACTGTGTCAAAAACCTTGCTAAAATTAAGGTATATTATGTCCACCACATTCCCCCTATCCTCCAAAGCAGTTACCCTGTCAAAGAAGGAAATCAAACTAGTTTGTCATGATTTGTTAGTAAATCCATGCTGGCTGGTAGTGATCACCCCTTCATCCTCCAGGTATTCATAAATTGAACGTTTTATGTATTGCTCTAATAGCTTCCCAGGCTATTATTGAGGCCAGGCTGACTGATCTTTAATTCCCCGGCTTCTCCTTTTCCCCCTCTTTAAGATGAGCACTACATTAGCCGTTTTCCAGTCTTCTGGGATCTCTCCTCTCATCCATGAGTTTGCAAATATTATTGCTAGTGGCGTCAAGATTTCTTTAGCTAATTTCTTCAGCATCAGGCCCCGCTGACTTGAATTCATTCACATTAGTCAGAAGATCTGACATGTTCTTTACTTATCCTTGTCTGCATCCCTTCCCTTGTATTGTTTATAACTTCACTAGTGGTTTGGTCACGTTATTTTTTGTGAAAAGATTGAAGCAAAGTAAGCATTGAGCAGCTGTGCCTTCCTACCATCTTCCATTACCAGCTCACCTTCTCCATTGAGTATAGGCCAACACCATCCCTGATCTTTTTTTTGGTCTGACATATTTGTAGAACCCCATATGCCAGTTTCTCATTCAACAATAATAGAAATATAACCTCAGTGTCACTAATAGAATCAAAATACATACTTCCTCACCACCCTTGTTGTCTAATGAAGCAAAGGTCACTCACAACCAGAGTAAATAACATTCTGTTTTTGGAAATCACTGTAGGAGACTGGGACTGAAATGAACCTATTGAGATGGGGGAAATTGGCTAGACAGAAGGTGTTTCAAACCTTAATAAAAAATTAATTAGAAAAAGGAACAAGCCAAAGGACAAACATCTGTGATAGAAGGATGTGAAGAGATAAACAAATCCAGTGTATGACATTTAATTTGAGTTAGGACCAGAATCCTGCTGAGCTACATTTGGAGTATTTTGTAAATGCTTTGAGGGGAGTATAGGGGGGGGAAACATCAATGTTTACTTCAGCATGAATCAATGACAGCCTTGAAGATTAAAAGATGGAAAAAAAGATGCTGAGCAAAATCACACACTAATAAAACAATGCTGTGATGAAAAGCCTGACTGTTTGAAGGATAATAATAAATAATAATTAAACCATACAACAATGGTAATGAACACACTAAGAGCTACTCAGAAGTCGTGAATGAGGATACCAAATACAAAAGGCAAGAATCAGATTGATAAACATACACTACTCCTCCAATCCAGCTCTGACAGTGCAGCAGATGAGGGAGAGAGAAGCTAGGCTGGCATGCTCTAATAAGAATAATTAATCTTGAGAGCCAAACAACATCACTGGAGTCTGAGGCATTACTTTCACTTGCTCATCAGTGAGAATTACAGTTCATTAGCAACTGAGGTAGCATTAAATAAAGCTAAAAGGAGAGTTGTATTCAGAAAATTAGTAAAAAGTAATTCTCTAGAGACACTGGTGTCCTAGGGAGTGGGCTGTATTTTCTGAACTGCAGGTGATCACAGGCCCATGCAGGGCTTATGTGGTGCTGGCCTACCCTAAAGGGAGCAAATTGCCTCCTTCAGTTTCCTGGTGCATAGTGAATGCACCTGTTGCATCACCGCTTAAGAGAATGCAGCATGAGCTACCCCTGTAGGTAGCCATGTATGCTAGTCAGGGCAGAGAAGGTAAGGGTGGGGCACTAACAGAGAGCACTCCCTACCCTCAGAAGAATTTCACTTGTGCCAAGGGTTCAGGGTTACAGAGAGTTTCTTATGACCTCCCTTTGCTTGCTCACCCACATATGGGCCAAGGACAGTCTGCCACTTAAGCACTAAATTCACTGAAAAAAAGAAATCATACACTCAAAATTCTCCTAATATGCCCCTCACACTTTTGAGTAGGGTTGCTCTGGTGACAAGATATAATACATAACTGGGCCATGCAATGGGTGGTACTGAAAATATGATTTATTGTCAGGTGAGTTACAAGAGACAAAGACCAATCACACACATTCTTTACCTAATATCAGCCAATGGGGAAGGAGTGCAATGTCTAAGGTCATGTAATGCCTACCAAAAATTAGGAATATCTGAAATCACAGATGTAAACAACTTTTTTGAAACAGAGTGGCCTTCAAACTAGTGCAGCTAGTTCGTAGGATGGAGAAGTCATACGGTATGCTTCTGTCTCATGACTGAATAAGCCTAACTCTTTTTTTATGTGAATATTCACAATTACAAATTCAAAATTCTCTTTCTGCAAATATTCTGAAATATTTGTTTAAAATTTTATGCCAGCAAACTTATTTAATGAAGGTCAACTCATCTTGTAGAAAATAAACACAAAAAAGTTACAAACACTGTCAAAGCAAATACGTTTAAATAGTCAAACTAATATTCATGGTGGATTTCTTTTTATTTGAAATATTTTCCCTGCTGTAATTACAACTCCCACCTACTAAACTGCAAGAATTAAACATAAGAGAAACTGATTTAGCAGCAACCAGCACCACAGTAATTCTTATTAAGGAAAGACAAAGGAGGAGAAAGGGCAAATAATAATGTTCATGTGGTAATTTACACAGAAATAATAATGAAATGTTAATACAATGCACAAAATCCTAATGCACAAAACTAGAGCAATTTGGTACAGTAAATATCAGTTATACTTGGTAAACACAAATAACGGATTACTATTAGAATTATGTTAATATAAGAACTCAACAGTAATTTACAGAGCAGCAAATCTCAGTACATGAATTTGTTTTGAATAGAAACAGTAGACAGCAAACTAGGAAATACTAATTTCTGGATAAAGCAAGCTGGTTTTGCTCTCAGCATCTCCACAGAAAGCTGTTTTTTTTCCTGGGGGATTTATAGTAGGAATGGAAAAAAATTACTTTGAGCTGTCATATTAACTGCATTCTTGGTTTGGCAAATAAGTTTTTCCCTAAGTTTTCCTTTAATATTCTCACAAAACTAAAAATGTCTGAGATGAACTATAAAAAAAGAAGACAATGTGATTCAGCCTGATATAGTCCAAACTCTGCAGTGTTTAGTTTGGAGCCAATGGAATGAACTGGAGGCAGGGAAACCAACTGTGTCTTAAAGGAAATTGCTGTTCTGCTGCTAAATCCATAAGGAATGACACAGCAGCCCTGGTTCAGGGCTGCCTTTGATGTTTGTGTGTTGTCATAGACAGAAAACTACTGAATAAAAAGAACAGCAGAACCTTTAAGGGCAAGATGATGGCATTCAATGAGGATGGGGAGATGAGGGACTTTTTAGAAGAGGGAACTTTGACCTTACCAAACATAAAAACTTTTTCTATGTAACAAGCAACTATTACTACCCAGCAAACAAACTGCTGTTTAGTCTTCTGCCCCGATAGAACCAATGTAATACTAGTGAGTTTCAGTTGATTTAGGTAAAGGCTTTTAGGAAGGCTGTTCAACTCTTCCTTGAATATTTGGTTATATTTGTCTATTTATGGGCTGGATCCTAGCCCCATTGATTTTATGCAGAGTTTGGCTATTGACATTGATTGAAAATAGGATTCAACCCAAAATTCTGTATCATGATATAGACACTTGCAAGACCATACAAAGATCTAGAAGCAAACTGAGGAGTAGCAAGAGAACATGTTTTGTCAGAGGCAGCAGAACCTTCATTCCAATCTCTGTGCATTGTGCCTCTTTGGGGCATACTAATCAGTCCAGTGTTTAGCACAGACACACTGTACCAAAGAAACAGGCAGAAATGGTACTTGAACAGAAAGTTACTAAACAGCCCGAACAAAAAAACTGCTTGATAATTAAGGACAATCTGAATTGCTTCACTGTAACACGGCTTTTGGAATTTACACTATCTACATAGAACCTTGTAGCTTAACAGTACAAGAGCTTTGCAACAGATCAGCACACAACACAAGCATGTTACAGAATTTATCAATCCTTATTCCTGGAAATAAATTTTCTTGTTGACCAAAACTGGGCATCTTTCCTCTCTGGTAAATTTACTTCACTGTTAGCTTACCTATTAAAATAGAAAAGGCTGCTGATACTGCAGAATTTTCAAATTAAAAATGAACTTTCCCCCTTTCACTTGAAATCAGTTGGTTTTACTCAATTATGAATTTAAGAGAAGACCCTTTTGAACTTTTTCCATGCATCTGCTCTCTCTCTTACCATTAATTAAAGCTTAAGGGATTTTGAAACAGAGTGCTAAAATTTTGAATAAACCTTTCCTATTATAAGAAGGAAAATCTCAGATAATTAGCTCTTCCACTAAATGCTTTTGGCTTTCATTACAAACAAAGTACTATGCTAATATACCTTGTGTTGTAAATGTCTCAATTCCTGCTAATTGAATTAAACCCAGTTCTCAGCAAATAAACTCTCAGTGCAGTTAATGGAAAATGAGTAACAGAACTATTTTGTCTGAGAATGGGTCATTACTACAAGTACCTAATTACAAGTGTCTTAATGCATAATGCTATCTTATGCAGGTTCTTTAGAATTAAAGCTATAGCAAGAGCAAAGATGTGTGTGCCTTTATGATTTCTCTCTCTATATATATACACTAAGAGAGAGTTCAGAACGTTTAATAATGACTGTTCCAGTTTACCAGACTGCAGAGAAAGGTGCAGAGAACAAAAACAATTTTGTCTCAGGACACATGCTGACACCAATTCTAATTTCCCTCCCCTCTTGATACAGCATGTTTCACACCTACCAGTTAATAAAGGATTATTACTTTCCTCCAGAATAAATTGCAAACATACCCAAGGTTAAAGCAGAGGACATCCATCCTGAATTAGTTTACATGATGCCATCAAACATGAGCACAGATGATTGATGACATATTGCTATTACTGCACCAAGCATATATCAATACTGTATTGCCAATTATTTTCTGTATCGCTTCTCTTACTGTCATGTGATGCTACATTTTATTTAATTTACTTAACTGGAAGAAAATGTATAGGAAAGAGCTTTTGAAACACCAGAATGTATAATAAATCACAATAACTAGATTATAAAATACAGGATCTGGTATTACTTGCCAATCGTACAATTCTAAAGTTTTGGATGACTTCATAAACCACTTGACATTTTTATCAGAGGCTTGAGAAACAACCTGCAAGCATGGCTACTGCAGTTAATGCTGGAGACTTCTAGCCATTCCACAATGCTGAATTATAATTCTGATCCCAAAATAGTGAACTAACTTAAGCATATACTAGCACTTATTAGACCTGGTTGGGAAACTCCCATTGGAAAGATTTTCTGATTGAAATTCTTGTAAAATCAAAAATTTCTGAAAAATACAGAGGTTTTTATTTTAAATTTTTCAAAAACCTTGACATATTCAGTGGCACAGAAATTCCATTTTTCAGCCAGCTCTTGTTGTAAATAGGAATGGCAAGTGGTTTAATCAAAACAATATATATACACCCGAATTGTGGAGCTTTCAGCTGTTACATTTGCAAAATTGGTGGCAGTTTCTGCGAGACTCTACTGAATGTTGTTAATATTTTCTGATTTTAATTATCAATAAGGCATGCCACATGGCTTCCATATCCCCCTGACACTAGACATTTCCTCTGCCCATTCAATAGTTTTCGCTCCCTGAAAGGAATGCAGGCATGGAGTGGGTGTTAAGGATGCCGGGAGCAGCATTAATTCCCAGATGGATATTCACGGGGTCCTGCTGGAAGCATGCTCTGGAGACTGCCTCCCTCAGGCTCTCAGCTTCTTCTGACCCCATAGGACAGGGGATCAAAAGGCCATTTATAAGCTTACAAATAGTGGGCAGCAAATGCTCCCTGCCCCAGTTTTACCTGCCTTTGCTCCCTTCCATGTGCTTAGGTGGAAGGGGCCACAGGTCCCATTAGTACTAGTAGTGCAGGAAGTGGTTTCTCTTACTGGGAAATAAGTATTAACTTACGAAATTCAAAGGACCCTTATAAAAGGCTGGCAGTGTTTGCTTGAAACCATCCCACACTCAGAGCAGGAGTTGATCCTCCTGGAGAAATATTAAGTGGGTTATGCTGACTCAATGAGGAAGGTAGCTGGTTACCCCTCACAGATATAAAAGAGGAGAGAATGGCTCTCTAGAGGAAAAGGAGAGCTGAGTAATCCAGAGGGAGGAATCCTAGGAAATCCTTCCAAGCTTGGGGAAGAGACTTACACTGAACTTTATGTTTCCTTATTGTTAGCTTCTGTGTTAATAATACCAAATACCAGCAAGAAATTTGGCGTCTGCAGAGCACATGGACATTGTTTTGGTGTAGGTTAGGAAAGCCACCTGCTCACCATCCTTTTCTGCATTCTTTACTCCCTACATTGACAAAGCTCCCATTAAGAAAATGTGCCTGAATAAAGAGTGCATAAGATAGGATCCTAAATAAAATTAAACTTAACATTCCCTTTAAGAGATCAGGGCAAAATGTTGGAAAAAATTCACTCATTATTGTAACCTTTTCCATCAAATAAAACGTCAGCTATTTGTCTTAGCTTTTGACAACTTTCATGGCACTTGTCTACATTACCCGCTGGATCAATGGGCAGTGATTGATCCAGCGGGGGTCGATTTATCACGTCTCTAGTCTAGATGTGATAAATCGACCACCGAGCACTCTCCCGTTGACTCCGGTACTCCACTAGGGCGAGAGGCACAGGCGGAGTTGACAAGAGAGTGTCAGCCGTTGACTTACCGCAGTGAAGACACCACTTACCACAGTGAAGACTTCAGCTATGTTATTTAGATCAACCCCCTCCCCCCCCCAGTGTAGACCAGGCCTGGCCCCACCTACCATCTGATATATGATATCCAACCATTGACCATTTCACCAACAGCGCCAGTCTTTATTGCGCATCAATCCAATTTTTGCTTGTGTATGCACCTACCAGAATCCCCAGGAACTCATTGTCACAGTTCTGGAGTTGACTGCACCTCTGCCCACTCTGTGGTCTCCTCAAGGGCATCCACTTAGGTCTCTAGCCAAACTTTTCTTGGATCCTAGTAGGTCCATACACAAGTTTTTCAGTTCTTCATTCCAGAGCAAGTCTCCTTTTGAGTCAGATCAGGCTGGCTCTTTTCACAGTTTGGGACCTTGTTCTTCAGGCCTCCTGAAAGTCAGTCAATGTCCCTTCTCCCATCAAAGATTTGGGTATCTGCATAACCTTCATTGGGACTCTGCATGGATTACCCACCAGTGATTCCAAATTCCATAGGAAACCCACTCAGAGAGCAAGCGACACAATAGGCTATGACTATCCTGTGTGCCCACAGAGTCTTGCACATCTCAATATAATAGTCTTTGAAGTTTCTCTACTTCTGAGATCTCACATGTCACACTTGCTTCTGCTGTGATACCTAAAAAACAATTGGCAAGGCAGTTGGTATGCTGTGACCATTGTTTATAAATGTCATAATCACCTTGTGTTGTACCAACATCTCTTGGTGAGAGAAACAAGCTTTCGAGCCACACAGAGCTCTTTTTCAGGTCTGGGAAATGCTGGTCCAATGAAGATATTCTCACCCACCTTGTCTCTCTAATATCCCGTGACCAACATAGCTACACCAACACCACATAATCAAACTTGCTACTTTGTGCTCACCCTGTCCGTATGTTGTATCCATCTGAATCTCTTTCCATAAACTTAGATTGTAAGATCTCATAGGCAGGGACCATCTTTCTGTTATGTGTGTGTGCAGTGCCTACCACAATGGAGCCTCATCCCTGACTACACTAACGCTGTTTTTGTGAAGAAGTCCCAACTATTTCTGCCAGCACTCAGTGGGATATATCATTGAACACTGCAGGATTTTCAGTTGGAATATCCATTTATTAAAACACATAATTAATGGTTAAAAACTGTTGTAAACCTATATTTGTATAGCAAGTGTTCTTTGTCATGTATTGTATCCTAGTGATATGTTTTAAATAATCAGTCATTTTTTAAACAGAATACAGTGACTGCATCTATTTAGGTTTAGTACTATTGGACAATTATTGCATATGATGTGAAAAATGGAAACCACCACAGGAAACACAGACATAGGGCTGGGTGTTACAGCATCCATACATTTTAAGTTATCAAAGTTGCAGACTAAATAATTCAGCACTTCCAATCAGAGTTAGGCACCTAATTACCAAGTATGCTTTTAAAAATCTTCTCTGGACCTAGAAATGGCCTTAAGATCTCTTTTCCAGCCATATCCATAAATACATGTATCGTTCAGGAAACTACTCCTCACAACAATTTTTCAAACTCACTGAATTATCAATCCTAGTCAGAGCTGTAATTTTCTGTTCCAAGACTAATAGTTGTCAGGGTGACAGGGCCTCTGGAAGTAGCTGAACAAACAAGCAACTATTCTATAAAATTAAAGTCTTGATCTGTATAGTATGTTTCAAATACACCCATATGTCAGATGATTTAGGATCATTCTCAGTCCAGACATTACTATGTTCCTTAGCACTTTCTGTACTCTGCCAACCTCGCCATAGTCAAACTAATCCAGATTCTGGTGCATTACCTGAAGAAGCTTAAAAAATGACAACTTAATATCTGAAGCACATTCAGTATTGCTATCACAGAATTGATGTCTACCTTCCCCCACACTTCAAAATCCATCCACCTCCACTGCACACAGACACACAGTCTATATTCTATCTGTTCTTTTCTCTTGTATTGTTTAGATTCTAAGTCGTTTGGGGCAAAGGATATCCAAAGTTCATATGTGTGAAAAGTGCCCAGTAAATCTACAATATTATATGCATGTTTTATAGTAATAATAATAATATAGAGAAAAGAAGTGCTGAACAAAATGTTTCCTATTGGTAGAGAATGTTCTGTTCATTATGAATCAATATGGTCACATCCACTGACTTACCTTCCTATCAGGGCATGTACAATAATCGGGGGGAGGAAGACCCAAAAAGAACCTCATACTTTTCAAAAAAATCTTGAGTGTAATAACTTTGCCTATAATACCACCACTGTAGATATACTCTGAATGATCACACAAAGGAAGATAACTCAGAAGAATTGCTTTTTTGGGCCTGTTAAGCACTATTAACTTGATTTTATAACAGCTATTTGCTGATGAGTTATACCATTTTGTTGGCTTTGCTTTTTAATGATCAGTGATCACAATTTCATTAAGTTACTTTGGAACAGCCAGTTGCACTTAGTAAACAGGGGGATTTAGAAACATTATTACTTTTCACATTTCTTTCCCCCCCCGCCCCACCTGCCAGTGGAAGAGTAACTCCAAGGAGAAAAGTATTCCACTATTCCCCTCCTTCTCATTACCAAATGTCAGTTTCTGAGATACCAAGATTCTTTCTGTTCATGGTTTTTGAATGAGGCAAAAGGTGTTTCCCCTCTAAATGGTCTTTCAACACTGATATCTCCAGGTGTTCACATTTCTTCCCTGAAAAAGACAGCTGTACAGCAGATGGTATAAATGACCCCGTATAAATACGTGGGATCAATGCAAAAACTCTGCCTGCTGACTTCTTTGGCAGTGCCTTATTCCTCTAGTGGCTACTTAGGAAAAGTGACACTCTCTGAATATACACTAATTGCAACTGAATACTAAGGGCCTTTTCAGACAAACTTTGCAGTTTGATTCACCCTTTTGTGTTTAATATCTTTGCCATCTTCTCAGTGTCTAGATCCCAGACTCCACTGCAGCAGATGCTCTCAAGATAAGCTCTCTCAATCATAAAGACCTCATTCATTTTAGTATCTGCCCCACTCCAACTCATTTGTTTGCTGAGTACTCTTGCATTCCATTTACCTCCTGTCCTATATCCATTATCAATTTATCTACCACACTCTGAAGTAGGTGAGAGATATGTTTATGTAGATTAGCCACACTGTATCATAAAACTGTAAAGTGTGGTCTAGTGATTGAAGTGTAGGGCTGGAAGTCAGGACTCCTGGTTTCCAGTCACAACTGTCACCCTGGGAAACTTTAATGTCCATGTGCAGACTAGCTCTTATGTGAAAACTAGAGATATAATGGCTACCAGACAATCATGGGATGTTTAAAGGGTATTTCAGGTACTTTCTAGAAATGTGGGTCCACCCTATAAATTGGTTTTAAATTGATATTGGGGACATGAGGATTACAGCTCCATTATGGTCAGACTGTCATCTCTTCTAGTCAGAACTCAATTTTGCACCCATTCCTTTGGGGTTTAGGATTCTCACAGAGAGAATTCTGTACAGATATCAAACCCACAATATTGATAGCCTCATAGGGCATAACAGTCAACTGTTTTCTTTATCAAAGATGCAGTGACTCCTGTACACTCTTTGTATGTGTCACTTTAGTATATATGGGTGACAGAGATTATGTCAGACTCTTACCATGACCAGCTCAGAGAGCCTTTCAAACCTTATACTGTTGTACAGGCAAAGCTCTGTTCTGCCACCATTTTGTTTGCCGAGCCAAATCAATGAAATCTTACCCAACCCAGTTGGTGAATCTGGACTCCTTTGCTTGGAAAGAGAGTCAAACATTTCTTACTGAAATTAGTTTTTTGAACAAGATTAATCAGATTCAGACTAGGCTGGATACATCTATGGTAGCAGATCTGGCTCTGGAAAGGACAAAAGCAGCATTGTCTCTGGCAAGTTTCAACCAACCATGTTTATTGAGGTTCCTGATGTGCTGGAGAGCTGTGACCTGCAACCTACAAATTGGAATCATGCCCCAATGGTAGGTAAAACAATGAGTCTATTCTTGCTTGAGACTCTGTACAGGAGGACAAGGAGTCTATTATTCAGGGAGTTAGATTATGCATTACCACAGAATGACAGAAATGTAGAACTGGAAGGGACCTTGAGAGGTCATCAAGTCCAGCTCCCTGTGTTGTGGCAGGACCAAGTAAACCTAGATGATTCCTGACAGGTGTTTGTCTAATCTGTTTTTAAAAACCTCCAATGATGGTGATTCAACAACCTCCCTTGGAAACCTATTACAGAGCTTAACTAGAATTTAGGTTCAGATTTAATAGAGTTTAAATCTTGGTAAAGATGTTCAGGTAAGAATTAAGCACCAAATGGTAGAAGTCTCCCCAGACAGGTGATCTCACAAGACTTCAGGTATATTTGAAATGGAAATGGAATAAAAGATCTTTTGGTTTTGAATCCAACTCAAAGAAAAGCGTAGAGTCAGGTTCAGATTTGAAGTTTCATATAAAAATGCATTTGATGTTCTGAATTTGTAATTCAGAAGAAAAATAACTATTCCAAACTAATTGGCTGGTCCCTATTTTTGACTTCATCTGCACAGAGATGGAAATCTTTTCTCATTATCATCTTATAAAGAGAAAGAATTGAGTCTTGCGATGTGAATGAAGTTCTGTCAAAGGCCTTTTCCAATCTCAAACAAGTATACCATTCATTCTGAAGCTTTGACTTCTGACTTTTGTACGAATTCTCTTCTAATACAATTATGTGATCTGAGAAACTCATATTAAGCATCAGTATCTATTTACAGTATGTGTATGACAGGTACAGACAAAAGCTTTCCAGTAATCAGTGAAGCACATAGAGTGGCTGAATAGATTTCTTTGCTCATTCTATCAAAAATAAATCCTCAGGTAGAAAATGTGATTCTTAATTCTTCTGCTCTTCCAAATCCAAGCTGTTAGACAGTCACCTGACCCTTTATTTTACCCTTGATATAACCTACATTATAGGGATAGCTCCTTTCATGCATTGAAAACTAAAACCATTTCTGGACGGCCTTTGGAAGTTGCAAGTTGTCTATAGCAATTTCCTCCCTTTTGTTTTCATGGTCATTGCTGGAGTTTTTAAGGGTAATAAATAGAAAAGGGTAATAATGATGATACAATACATTTAGAGTACCTTTCATCTGGGATTTCAAAGAGCTTTACAACCATTAAGCATCAAAAGAGTTAAATAAGTGAATTATTTAACTGACATCCTACCTTAACTGTATTGCTAAAGGTTACAGAATGAGCACGTGGAAGAGTCAGGAGGTCCTGATTCTTAGTTTCTTGCACCAACTTTTCTCAAGATTGTTTTGTTTTAAGCCTGGGTTTGCACATGATTGCCCTATTGTAGGTATCTGCAATGCCTTTCCAATTGGTATATTTATGAAGCCTCTCCCATAAAACTTCTCAGCAGTTCTGTCTTTCTGTTTCATCATTTATCTGGTATTTTATTGCTCTGATAACACTGCTTTCATTTTGTGGATATCAAAGACTCTTGATTTATTTCTGCCTTTTTCTTTTTAGTAGACTATCTCCTGATCATGATTCTTGCATTCAACATGCATAGTATTATAGTGATATCTTCAGTTACAATAATGCAACTCTTCAAGCACTAGTATGGAAATATGTCATATCTTTAGTAGCACTCTCTTTCTCTTCACTACATCATGCCTATTAAAAATCTGCTAGTTTGTTGTTTGTTAAATTGACTCAAACTTTACAAGGTTTAATTTTTAACATGAGATTTTATTTCATACAGAAAATGTAGCCTACTAGACAAAATAGGTGACAGAAAGTCATTACCTGTCTTGTCTGCAATAAGACTATTCGAATGAGTCAGTTACTCACAGAACTAAGGGTTTTTAGTACTATCCCCAACTAATTAATGTTCACAACAATCTTTTGACACAAATATTTATATTTTTATTTCTTTTGTCACAGAAACTGAGGAAAGTGTTCAAGACAAAGAGGGATCAATTCTCAAAACTTGGATTAGATATCAGGAGTTCCTCTCTTTTAGACCTGTTTTTAGACCACTAGACTACAGTCATCTCTGAATTTGAGGATCCATTGTCAAGACTCAGGAGGACAACAGCATTTAAGCTGTATGATTTAACTTGTTGAAAGAGAGAAGTGGAATAAATTGACAAAGACTTTGTTTTTTAAGTATTAATTAACATTTTCTAAGAGAGCTTATTTCTCTTTCTTTCGTTAATCAGTTTCAATACATTTGGAAATACACACTAAATGTGTACTTTAAAATAATTTTACTCTTTAGATGCCTTATAACCAAAGGCCTCTAAGACCCTTACCAAAAAATAATGAACAATCAAGCAGTGGACATCTTGCCTCAAACACTGACATCCCATTCTCTATACACAATGCAAGGAACAACATACAGGTTTGTAATCACATAATGGCCTTCTAAAGCTATTTGGTCAGCTACTATTGTCCTGAATAGTAGATCATACATTCCAGCAATGCTTAAACAATACAGAAGGCAGCAAAGGAAGAACAAGTTGATTTGGTAAGTAAGGGAGCAGAGAGGGAGAGAATCAGTGTTTGCCAAATACAAATGGAAAAGGTGGATTATTTTCCCGAAGCTTCTGAGGGTACATCAACACTGCAAAGAAAAATCTGCAGTGCTGAGTCTCAGGCTCCATGTCAAATAACTCAGGCTAAAAATAGCAGTATAGCTGTTTTTGCTCGGACTGGAGCCTGGTCTCTGAAACCCTGTGAGAGTGGAGGGTCTCAGAGGCCAGGCTCTAGCCCAAGCAGGAACATCTGCACTGAGGTTTTTAGCCCCAGAGCCTGAGCCTTGTGAGCCTGAGTCTATTGAATGAGCTCTGAGACTCCGGGCAAATCTACACTAAGGTGCTATATCGGCACAGCTGCAGCGATGCAGCATGTCAGGGGAAGATGCACTATGTCAATGGAAGAGTGCTCCCCCATCAGCATAATAACTCCACCTCTGCGAGAGGCAAAAGCTATGTCAGCAGGAGAGCATCTCCTACTGACAGCGCCAGTGTGGACAGCACTTTAAGTCGATGTAACTGATGCACTGGCAGGGTTCTAAACATAGAACACAGGCAGCACCACTAGAGCACTGAAGCCAATTTCTATACATTACAAATGATTTAAAATAATTCCTTTCTCCATTCCTTAAGCAGATGGATCAGTTTTTCCACCAACAAAATTAGGTTAACATCACAGAAAGTTGACTGATTTTGTCATAAATTGACTTTTCTAAATTCCACCTAATATGAACAAGAGAAAAAAACCCAGAAAACATTCTGTGCATCAACCCTAAAATCATGCAGTCATACTATCTTGTGCTATGATCTTGTCAGATCTAGCAAACTAAGAGGTTTTGCTGCTGTCATTATTGGATGAAATATCTCACATGAATACCTACATGCTGCTAAAAATTATACAGATGATTCAGTAGGTGGCATTTTTATTCTGAGTCATAATGGAAACAATGTCTGTTTAAAGTCACTGTAACGTAAGAGCTGTCATCTTTTGAAAGAGGAAAAACAGCAGAGAGGAATCATCCAAAAACTCCAACCAGAAGGATCTCCTGCAGAAGCAGCTCAAGTAAGGACCTTTGGACATTCAGACAACGTTCTACAGTCTTGAATGAACTTTCTCTGACTGTGCAGATTGGCTGTTTGCTCCAACCCTCTCCCTACCTGCCCCTCAGAGTCTCTTCACCTTGGTTCCACTCCACTCATTTACCCTTCTACCCCTCTCACGCTCTTCTTCCCTGCTTTGTCCCTTCCCCCACTTCTGTTCAACATCCCCACTCCCTTCACTTTGTTTAACATTTAGCTTTACCTCTCCCCCCAATTAAGCACTCCCCACCAAAAAACAAAACAAAACATGGACCACGCATGATGTTTGCCACCATCACATTGTTCACTGTGCTTGTGTGTTAGACCCCTTTCCCTGACCCTGTGTCTGTCTCGTGTATTAGACTGTAAGCTCTTCAGGGCAAGGACTGTCTGCCACTCTGTGTTTATACAGTGCCTAGCACAATGGACCCCATTCTTGGTTGGTCTTTAGGCACTAACGTAATAAAGATGATTAATAATAGTAATAATAAAGTAAATCTGAGTTTCGTATCACCAGCCATTAATAAGGTCCCATGGTACTTTATGACAAAGTAGAGGTAATATTAACTGCACCATCCTGGCCAAATTACATTCCACCTACCTACAATTCCTCTACTAGTTACAGCTGGATACAGTATTCTACACTTCATGGACTAACTGCATATTAAATCATAATTGACTAGGTAAATAAATAAAAGGTCATCTTAAACAGTTCAATATGAAAAGAAATTTTGTCATATGCCATCCAAACCTAAATTCAGAAAAAAAGTTACAGAGCTTTGTTTTATTTACCAACAACACTTTTTAGAGAGATTTTTATTTACAGTAGTTTAGTAACATCTCTTTTCTCTTTAGCAGCGCTGTCAGACACGATGGATAGAATTATATCACCATTAATCCATTAGGTGGATTGCTAACAGCCAATTAGTATACATTGAAAGTAATACCAAAATTTTGATTTCTTCTGCATGATGGTGCTATGAAAGCAAGTCTTAACAGAGAGCACTTGTCTAAAATAGCACTCAGCCGTCATAGCAGCAGAGCAAACCATTCAGTATAGAACTCTCCGTGCTTTGCTTGATTGCATACTTCATAGTAATTTCCTTTAGAAGGATGATCATTTCATGTAGGTTGTCAACACTTTGCATTAGGCCAATGAAGTAGGTTGGATGTCAGTTAATAGGAACAAGTCTTCCTCAGTTGGAATATAGCCATTTTGGCCAACAGCTATTTCATCACCAACCGCTATTTCATCACCTTTTTCACTATTTCACGTGCAGTCATAGTGCAAGATACTTTATCGTGCCTGGTGCTGTAATAATTCAAAGAGATCTGGTGATGTTGATTTTCTGTCACTTAAGTGACAAGGTGCACTAATGTGCTGTAACAGCTTGACTGGCTGCTATTCCCTGTTCTGGGGTTATGTTCTTTTACCATATGACCTCAGTCCACTAGAAAATGTATTTCACCAAAGAGTAAATAGTGTACTTTGAGGATTTGGATATGGGTACAATGTGGGGACACACTTCGGGCTCACATTTCGTCTTTGGAAATCTAGATAATATTGGCTTCAGCTGAAACATTTAAGCAAGCTGTCAAATCCAATGACCCCATTCTAAGGATTAGAAAAGAGAAAACTGCAACAATTTGTTGTTATACTCTTAGTGACCTAAACAAGAGCCAAATCTTCAACTGCTGTAAACTGGCATAGCTCCACTTTCACCAGCTGAGGATCTGGCCTGTTTATCGCAGATAAATGTAGAAATACAATTAAAAATAATTGTAGATATACTTGCAATTGTTCAGTGTTTCCATTGAGTGAACATGACTGTGTTCTATCTCTGTGGAGTTGTAACTTTTAAGCACTGCTTGTCCTACTAGATGCCAAACCTCATTAAGCTGGTAAAGAATGATGTCCAGATCCTATTTGAAAGCACAGACACTCAGGCAGTTTCAAAGTTGCTTTAAGGTATTTTTTAAAAATTCCCTTAAAATAGAAGTTATCTGGAAATAATTGCAAAATTGTCCTATTTCTAATGGTATCCAATGGGACCTATATTTTATCACTATTAATCTGAGAGAGGGCCCATCCATAGGATATATATTTCTGCCTCTTTACACGGCATCACCTATGTCATTTACCTATGTCATGGTAAAACTTTGAGTATGTGGCCTCCATGGCAGGGCTTGCCCTATGTGGTAAGGTTTGTGGGGTCTGTGTACCCATGTTATCCACTGCAGCCATTTATTGGACTGCTACATCTGCTCCTGCCCCACAACCCCCAGGCCTCCTTAAGATTGGGGTAACATTCCATCAGCTGTCTATGAGGCTCCACAACCTCTGACCTACATGAGCATGTCACTGGACAATGAACAAGGATGAAATAAGCAGCAAGAGAATGAATTTAAGACCTGAACTGAAAGATGGAAGGAGAACCAGAAGGGAAAATAACTGGACTAAAATAAGAAACTAAAACTAGAGTCAGAAAACTTCTATTAGTGGTAGTATGGCAGATTAGACAGATGTGTGCACGCATGGGCCCTCAATTGTAGGTCCTATGCCTCTACATTGGTGCCATAGGTCAAAGGCTATCACAGCATAAGAGTTTATCCAGTCTGGATTGACATCTGTTAAGTACTTCCTGAATGAAAACCCTACTCTCTGAAATCACAGTTGAGGCACTAGGGGTTCTTGGCTGCTTGCATTCATGCCCATCTGTCTGGATGGCACTGTATCACACAAAAAGGTTGGACCATTTCTTCAGGGCCTTGTAGCCAAACAACCAAGAGTTTTAGAACAGATTCAGAACCTGCATAATACTGCACATCTATTGTTCAGAAAGACCTGCCTTGGTGCCAGAACTACCGCATTCCTCAGTGAACTTGATGACTCTTGTTTGCTCACACTTTTCTGTCAGCAAAAGAATATTTAAATACAGCAGCAAATGAAGATAGTGTCAGCTCACATTCAGGGCCGAGCCCGGCCGCGGGCTGCTCTCCCCGACCAGCCGGAGCGCCGGGGGGAGGGCGGCGAGCCCGCCGCGGCTCCGCTGGCGGCCAGAGCGCTGGGGGAGGGCGGCGAGCCCACTGCGGCTCCGCTCTTCCCGGCGGCCGGAGACGGAGCACTGCACCACACCACCCCCCTTGGTGGGCTGGTGCCTGGTGCCTGGAGCCAGCCCTGCTCACATTGGTGACTACCAAAACCGGAATACGTATTGCAGCTATAACCTGGGAAATCTATTTTAAAAATGTGGATTGTCAAAATGTAATGTAAAATACAGATACTTTAGTACAGATACTTGACAGTATGTAACTGCATATCAGACATTGATACAAATTCAGTCACGTGTATGAAGCTGAAGCAAATCACAAATATTTTGTATAATTATTCCTTTAATCCACAGTTGCCCTAGCAGCTATAACTGTGGTAATCACAGGTTCTTAAAAAGAGTTCTTTGTGGCTTAGCTTAATGATGTAGGAAAGCTATGCCACAAAAACAATTGTCAAACTTATTTGAAACTTGACACTGCAATGAATTTTTAAATGTCCTTTTAAAAAATGCTGTCTCCAGATTTTGTATATATTTTATTAATCATAAATTAATAAATTTATTATTGGTCAAGGATGGATGGTCAAGGATTCCTCGGCATTACTTCTGACATAATGCCAAATGCTTTGGCTGTAACATCTTCACATCCATGTAATGTGTATTGGGAACAGTACCACAATACTACAAGCTAATTCTGACTGGTGCCACCAATAGATTTGGAACTGCCAGAGATTCCTTTGAATGGCAGTTATTGACAGTTGCTGGACTTTGGCCAATATTTGGGCTATAGACCCACTCATTTCTGTGTTGTTTCCATATAGTATAATGATTTTTAAAGTGTGTGAACCCAGATTTTTGAAGATATTTAGGCATTGTTCTCCTCAGTTATTGGGACTGTGGCTCCTAAGCAGGGCCATCTCTACCCATACTCAAAGTACGCAGCTGCATAGGGCACCAGGAAATTTGGGGCACCACATTTCCTGGTGCCCTGTGCAGCTGCATGCTGCTCCAGCCCCTGCCCCGCCTCTTCCCAAAGCCCCTGCCTTGTTTCGCCCCCATTCCCCTGAGGACTGCAGCAGGGTTGGGCCTGCTCTCACCGGCGGCAGGACGTGCAGCGACCCGACCCCAGCCGTGCCACCAGTGAGTGCTGGGGGGCGGTTCCCCCCTGCTTCCCAAGCCGCACTGCCCCCCCACCGCCATGGAGGCCTGGGACCAAGCCCCTCCTCCTCCCCGGAGTCCTGGGGCCCTCCACACACCCTCCATGGGGGGCTGCATTGGGCCCCAGAATGGCTAGGGATGTCCCTGCTCCTAAGTATCTATCACTTTGAAAATGGGACTTTGCCACTGAAATCACTTAGGCTTTGTGACACTGAGAGGAGCAACACCTAAATACTTTTAAAACTCTGGGCCATTGTGATTAACTATGAAGATTAGGAGAGGATATCTAATACTATATTCTGACACAGAATGGCAAAATTCAGTGTATAATAAAAGTCTAGCACATCAACAGAATTTATGGACAGCTATCATTTCTTCCCAGTCCACTTAAGAAAGAATATCTGAGCCTCTCTTTTCTTAGGATGGCAGGAGGTAGGTGGATGATCTGCCCTCATTTGATATGGGATTAATGTGACACTCAGTGACATAGGAAGCAGGTTCTCCACTGTTAAATAGAAAGCCAATCATCTTTCAAACACATATTTCTGAACAGCATCAGTTTGTTTTTTTAAATAACTACATGATTTCAAAAAGAAGAGAGCTTTATGATGCATATTTGGAAACCTATAAAAATAAACAGCAATAAGGGCTGTTGACTTTGACTAACGGCCATTGACTCAAATGAGAGTTCTTCCTGGCCATGTGAGGGCTGAACTTGGCTCAAAATATTTGCACTATGCTTTTACAACTCATATACACTCTCTCATGTAGGCAAAACCTTGAAAGGTAGATAGAAAAATGACTAAAGCCTAATTTACCAGTAGCTGAAAGATTTATTATAGAATATTCAAAGGAAATCAATAGACCATGGCTTTATTTGTGAAGAAAACATCATATGAGAAGCTAGTCTAGATTACAAGACATAATTTAAAAGCATTTTACACCAAATTAACATAGTATCTCTTCATTTCCCTGGAATAACTTCTTCAATCCCCTCATTTAATATTTTTTCTCTTTTTTATCCTACGTTTATAATAGTAAGAAAATATATTTTTTCACTCTAAACAGATTTCTGAAAGGGTCCTGAACAAGAAAAATCAATTTGACATCTAGCAACTGTTCTACATTCTTCCATGTCACTTTTTGGAACTTGAATACAATAGTTCTGTTTACAATGGAAGAGGTAAAGAACAAGAAATACCTGTGTAAGCTTCTCCTCACTGTTCTACCAATGTGCCTCTATCTTTCCATGGAAAGCCAACATCTAGGGTTAAAAAAAACAACAACAACAAGGTTGTTCATTCACAGTCCTACAGCATATCTGTTAAGACTGCCTACAAAGGTGTCTATTATAGAAATGCTTCCTCTTTGCAATAACTTGGTGAGGATTTGAGCTGGCAATTTAGAAGGACTACTATTCCATTATTAATGTTTTGAGCCATCTAGTCCCCATATAAATCTTTTAATTAAACACTAAACAATGGAACATATTATTAGCAAATGTGGGTAAAACATTTTCAGTGACAGTGAATTTGAATTATTAACCAAATTAACTTTGTCTGTGTCACTATGGTGGGGTTAGTACCTCAACGGCCTCATAAGTCAAGGGGGTGGGAGGTAACACAGACTCTCTATGCCCAAGTCCGTGTTCTAAACCCCTCTGAGGTTAGCACAGTGTGGCCCTAGGGCCGGAGTCCATCTACTTTCCCTTCCCTAGTGGGATAATTCAGCCTAGCAGCCAGAGTCCATACGATGCACCCCTAGGGCAGTACGTCCCAATGGCCTGAGTCCACCTAGTTCCCCTCCCCTACTGGGGTAATGCGGCCTAGCACCCGCAGTCCATACAATGCACTCCTAAGGCAGCGTGGCCCACTGGCCAGAGTCCATCTAATTCCCCTCATCTGGTGAGGTAATGTGGCCTAGCGGCCAGAGTCCATACAAGGCGCCCCTAGGGCAGCGTGGCCTGATGGCCAGAGTCCACCTAACTCATTGTGTGGGGCCACCCCTTTCAAAGGTGGGTGGCTGAGGTAGGGGGACCCGGTCCCGTCCCCTACCCCGGGTCCCGATCCAGGGCCTTGTTGGTGGCAAGATCTCCTCACCACTGGTCCATCGGGGATCCTCCCGAAACACGCCGGCCTGAACGGTCTTAGCACTGTTCCCCTTTAAGGACTCCCTGAGTCACTTCCTACCCCTTCCTCAGATTCAACCAGATCGGTGGCATCCTCTGCTTCCCCTCTGCAGTCGGGCGTGTCTGGCTTCTGCGTCCTGGGATGCAGATTACTCTTCTGCTGGAAAGAGTGATGAGCCTCCTTCCCCTCCGGCAGTCCATCATGACTGAGCAGCTCGGCAGGCTTTTATACCTGACTTCCAGGTGGAGCATGCCTGGCGGAGCGGGGGGAGGAGGGAGTTGGGGTTCTTTCTTCTTCTACTAGGAGGGAAGGATTAACCCTCGCTGTACCAGTGTGGGGCTGATCCGCCCCGTCACAGTCACACACTATTTTCTATTTGGTTTCAGTTAATACTCTAGCATGGGAGTTTATCAGCAGGCATATTCACCAGAACAGCAGCTTTTAATTGTATATTGCAGAGCATTTGTGGCAAGCAAGTGTAGAATTCTTACTCACAAGCATTCTCACCTGAGACCTGTTTCTGTCAGCTGTGCTAATCCCATCAACGGGCAGAATGAAATTATATGACCCATCCCATTGAACCCATTGAATCAAAACATCTCTAATTTCAGATATTGAATAGTCATAATGACCTCCTTATGCACAAACTACAGACCAAACATTATTCATAGAAATTATTCGGGAACTAATTTTAAATAATGAAACTCAGACAAATCACAATATTCACATGTGTTTTACAAACAGGAGGAGAATGGAAATTATTATTTTTTTAAAGATTTGTTACCAATTTTTTGCCAATTTATAATTATTAGTAAGAAATAAAGCACAAACAGATACGTAAAAAATCATGATAAGATTTTTAAAAGTGGTTTTCCTCTGCTCTGATTAAGAGTCTGTAAGAAGGGAACTTAGTCATATAGCTGTGAGGGATCATGCAGTATCTGGGCTAAGGGAACTCATATGGTACTTGTGCATGCATATTCAGTCAACACTAGGTAAAGCAGGATTTTTTTTTCCATCTGATCAATGATGGATCATTTAAATGTTCAGAACTTTTGGTGTGGAGGATTGTTACAACTGTCAATCAAAAAAGCTTCAAGAGATGTGGAATGAAGCTCAACTCTCTATAAATGAGATCAAGGTTTTCTGAATAAGAAATTGCTGTCAGCAAGAGATGGCTGTAGACTGCCTTGTTTAACTGTCTGATCCGCTTAAAACCTCGGTGAGGCTAGTTGAGACACAGAGAAAGGGGCACAGTGTCATACAGGATGATTTCTGAATCAGACAAGCAATGATTTAGGAGGACAGCAGCTACTATTTTTCAGCAAAATGATTTTTATATCTTCTTATAATAAGACTTCTACCTGCTTTACTCCCCCCACCCCATTTTCTCATATTGGTAAAAAATGATCGGAATGTTTAGAAATGCAATATAATGAATTGATTCACAGGTACTGAAATGGGGTTTCACATATGTTTGTTTTCTTGTTATCACACAATTATTTTAAATGTTTCCACTCTGCTCAATGTAATTTACCAAAATTACAATGTCCCTTAAAGGGGAACTAGATGACTCAAGAGATCTGGTAACATGACTCAAAGCCTGTCACCAGAGGTCAATTTTTTGAAAACAGTCCCGGCTGGTAATTATCAGCTCAATGCTGTTCACGGGCCTATCTGAAAGGAGTTGGTGCTTTCAGTCCCATCCCTAGATTAGGTCTCCACATCATGTAACCCACAAACACATTTGGCACCTTTGTGACTCTCAGGGAAAAGGCTAAGAATTAGGAAGGCAATAGACATAGAGACAGAACTAGACTCTCATCCCTAGGTTGTTCAAGTCATGGCTGAGACGCACAGGCTGTGTAGTTACAGTGTTGTACAATCACTCCCTGTTCTTGCCTGTACTTGATCTGTGTGTACAACTCTCCAAGATTATCTATCTGACGTGGTTAGCTGGTTTTGCTTTCATTTAAAAACATTATAAACTAACACACACACATACACACACACTCCCCCCACCTGCGACACATCTGAACATACCTCCAGAATCCCCCTTTTGTTTGTCAAATTTAATATTTACTTATTTAATAAGAGCTTTGCAGATTATTTGATTTTCCTTTTGCTTTGTTGGCTAGTACTGCAGCTTTGAGAATGGTGCAACCACCATTCTGGCCAAGGGAACAGAGTGAGTCACCTTAGCAGCATCCTCAGCTGCTAATGACTCAGAATCCAATGTCCTGAATTCACTTCTCAACTCATTTGCTATGCCATCAGGCCACTGCCTATTTGTATATGTCAATCATAGAATTAAAGAACAAAGTAGCTTGTTTTCCAAAGGATCTGAAATGTAAGGTCTTAACTGCTATTTTCAAAAGATACACTTGTTTATCGTTAAGGGTCAGATTGTGGTTGGTCTTTCCTGGGTGCATAAAGGGGAGAGAGGGCATAAGGAACCCCCATCTTCAACCATTCAGGGGCCAGCCACAAAACCAGTCCTTCCTTACTGATGCCCAGGGATTGGAGAACTAGTGCCATGATGGGCCAGGGGAAGATCTGACAGGCTAAAGCTGGCATGTGCGTGGGGGAAGATACAATGCACAGTGCACACACTGAAGGTTGTAGCAGTAGCTCTTAGTGTGATTCCTCAATCAGAATTCCCACAGACAATGGGAGAAATCCTAGTTCTATTTAAGTCAACAGCACAGCTCCTCTTGACTTCAATTGAGACAGAGTTTCAACTAACACTCCTACCATGGATTGTCATTTAAAGTACTTACAGAATAAAGGCAGGCCTAGAAATCATCAATATATAGTAAGACACTGAGAAATTTGATAATCAAACATTTAGACCATGTAGCCTGTGTGAATGTGTGTGAGTGAGTGAGTGAGAGAGACATCTCACAGAATGTAACCAGCAAGAGAGATCATCAAAAACACTTTCACATATACACAGGTTAATGGCAAGAAAAATAATTGTACATTTAAAGAATAATGTGAACACAAGAACGCCATACTGGGTCAGACCAAAGGTCCATCCAGCCCAGTATCCTGTTTACCAACAGTCGCCAATACCAGGTGCCCCAGTGGGAGTGAACCTAACAGGTAATGATCAAGTGATCTCTCTCCTGCCACCCATCTCCACCCTCTGACAAACAGAGGCTAGGGACACCATTCCTTCCAATAGCCATTAATGGACTTAACCTCCATTAATTTATCTAGTTCTCTTTTAAAGCCTGTTATAATCCTAGCCTTCACAACATCCTCAGGCAAGGAGTTCCACAGGTTGACCTTATGTTCTTATGTTATTTTCAGAATTCCCAGTGACTTGAAAACTTTACGACCATCCCAACAGCATAGTGAGGGCAGACTCCCTGTCATCTAGAAGGAATAGAATTGCCAATGGCCTTAGTTTCCCGAGGTTCTGTCAATTGCTCTCTTCCCACTAAATTTTTTGAGCTGCTCCTAATGACATCGTTGAAATGTCACCCAGTGATTGCTAAGGATCTTCTGTCAGCTAGGCATCCTCTAGAAAATTCAGATTATGGCAACATTGTATGAAATATGAGTTTTACTGAAAACAACTTACGATCTCATGAACAACAATCATTTGGAGTTTCACATTTGAGTTCTTCATGCACTCATCTTAACACACCATCAAAATCAGAGAGAAATGTGGACAGTCAAGCACTTCTCCAATGCTCCATTTCAGAAATGCACATAATCAGGTGTTTAATTTTAAGCATATGCTTAAATCCCATTGTCCATGGTATGGATGTGCTTAAGTGCATTTCTTACTAGGGATGCTGTCCTGGACTGGAGCCCAAATCAGACCCATACCCAAGAAGTTGTTGTAATAGTTTCTAATTTCCAATAGCTTTTTGATAGATAATATATATGAGGCACCGTTTTGCTGTGTCACAACCATAGCTGCTTAATTAAAATGATAGAAATCATGGTCATATTATGTAGAATTAAAGAGAAATTAAATATCCTTTATTTGTTATTGAAATGGCCTATAATGCCCTCCCAATCCTGCATCTTCCTGCAATGGCTGATCATTTTGTCTCTCTTGTAACTCAAAAGATAGCTCACGTCCACTCCTTTTACCCCAGGCCCATATTTTACCCTTTACGCTGAAATATGGTAGAATGTGCAGTGTATGTTTTAGAAACACAAGCCCCACCTACTTTTGGAAATATAGCTGGCTCCATAGGTACATAAGAGGTTAACTGAAAACCATATGCAGAAAATCTTCAACCGGTAAAGTTTAAGGTATGTTTCTGTCAATCTAAGATCGGGGGGAAGCCAAACCATTTACACTCTGCTCAGTGTAAACAAACAAGCTGCTCAGAAATTATGATTGGAGATGTCTGCACTTAGACTGCACTCATATTTGTGACTTTTTTTGGTTCCATTACTGAATGCTCATCTGCTTTGATCTAAACTAGCACATGAATTGAATCCATGCTGCTACCTCAAAATGTCTGGGCTTTAGGGAATCAATTAAAAACACCTGTTATGAATGTCTTTGAACTGTTATGACTATTTATTATTAATATCAACTATCCTATACAGCTCTAAGATAAGCTACAAAAAAAATATAAGATCACAGGATGTGAAAGAACCTTAAGAATAACAAAGATGAAGTGAGGTTTTCCATAAGTCAGGTAAAGCTGTTTAAAAAGCACTAATGTAAATAAGTCTCATGGCCAGACACAGCAACTCTTTTCAAAACTGACTTTCATTTGTTGTTGTTTTGGAACTTGACTTAGCTTAGACAGCTCTTCTTCTCTTCAAACATATTTTATTTTTTCACCCTGTCTTTGGTAAAGAAAATTTATTCAATTATAACAGCAGAGATAATGTAAAGAGATAGGACATTCACAAACCACTCAGAATGCAAAGTTATGAATATTATTGTTCAACTCTATTGCCCATGCTTCTTTTCCACTAATTTAAGTGATGATCTGGGTTGTGCCACACACACCAAAATCATTTTTTGATTTCCCTTAAAGAAATACATTTTTCATGTTACATTTGGTCCCCACATCTGTAAGTGTAAATCAATAGCCACATTTACGCAATGCCCCTTGAATGGTCAGTTCAAAGTGTTTTACAAATCAAGAAATAGCAGCTCTAACAAATATGTCTTCAGGATGAATTTAAACTCTGCCAGGGACGACAGGGAAGCAATCTCAGAGGTGTAAAATTCTACTGATGAGTAACACTGCATACAAAAGAACTTTCCCCTCAATTTTCTGCAGTCGTACCACCTTGAATTGTGATCTTATCAAATACAGGGGGTCCCTGGTATACGTCAGGGTTGTGTTCTTGAAAAGGGCGACGGATACCGAAACGATGAATACTGGGGAATTTTTCCCCATAAGAAATAATGACAGATAAGGGTGAGTTGTATACGAGGGACCCCCTGTATTGCAAGCTAAGCAGCGTAGAGCTGGGTTAGTACTTGGATGGAAGACCTCAAAGGGAACACCAAATTGCTACAGTAAATGGCAAAGGCATTTGGATGTGATGGTGATGGGCACAGTATAAGACCCTAGACAGATAGGTTCTGAAGATGTTATTTTGTCTTTTTTTCTGAACATGGTGTGTTGCTATCCTAGAGGCAGAAGGGAAGAGGTCCAGCATGATACTACCAGTAGTCCTTCTTCAGGGGACAGCTGTCTCGTCATCTTCTCCCAGTCCATACTGGGTTCTCATTTACTCTTCTCTTCAAAGGACAGTCCACTGATCCAGCCCACGTTACTAGTTCCCAAGTGACCCTCCTCTTTCCCCGCAGCATTGGTTTCACAGTCATTCCAGGGGTGAACAGCTAACACATCGCTAATTCAGGCAGAGCCAAAATCCAGAGACTGAGTGTTCCCAGTGCTGGTGATTTTTATCATGACATTTGCATTATTGTTTTTTTTTCTCTTAAAGCCCCAGCTCCTGGAGTCATGTGATTGATCAT
Organism: Trachemys scripta elegans; assembly: GCF_013100865.1. Classification (NCBI taxonomy): domain Eukaryota; kingdom Metazoa; phylum Chordata; order Testudines; family Emydidae; genus Trachemys; species Trachemys scripta. The sequence continues at coordinate 28,816,929 of NC_048307.1, forward strand.
GTGGGAATTTCAGCAGTCATTTTAAAATTCTTGTCCTACCTTCAGTGGACACAGAGAACAATTGATCAGCGTCCTCTCTCTAACAGTCTTAATACATTTCAAGACTGTTATCAGGACCCCCTCATTTTTCTTTTCTCAAGATTAAACATGCCCAGTTTTTTGAACCTTTCCTCATAGGTCAGTATTTCCGAACCTTTAATGTGGTTCCCAGAATTAGACACAGTACTCCAGCTGAGGCCTCACCAGTGCTGAGTAGAGTGGGACAATTATTTCCCATGCCTTACATACAACACTCCTGTTAATACACCTTAGAATGACATTAGCCTTTTTTGCAACAGCATCAATTTTTTGACTCATATTCAATTTGTGATCTACTATAACCCCCAATTCTTTTCAGCAGTATTACCACCTAGCCAGTTATTCCCCATTTTGTAGTTGCACATTTCATTTTCCTTCCCAAGTGAAGTACTTTGCACTTGACTTTATTGAATATCATCTTGTCAATTTCAGACTAATTCTCCAGTTTTTCAAGGTCTTTTTGCATTCTAATCCTGTCCTCTGAAGAGCTTGCAACCCCTCCCAGCTTAGTATCAACTACACATTTTATAAGCATACTCTGTACTGCATTATCCAAGTCATTAATGAAAGTATTGAATAGTACCAGACACAGGGCTGACCTTTGTGGGACCCCACTAGATACACCCTCCTAGTTGACAGTGACCCACTGATAACTACTCTTTGAGTATTGTCTTTAAATCAGTTGTCCACCGACCTTATAGTAATTTCCCCTTGACTGCATTTTCCTAATTTGTTTATGAGAATATAATGTGGGACTGTGTCAAAATCCTTACTAAAATCCATAGACATCATGTCTATTGCTCCCCCAACATCCACTAGGCCAGTAACACTGTCAAAGAAGGAAATTAGGTCAGTTTGATATGATTTGTTTTTGACAAATCCATGCCGACTAATCCTTGGAACCCTATTAGTCTCTAGAAGCTTAAACTCCTTGTTCTTTGATAGCTATTTGTTTTGTTTATAACAGAAACAAACATATTGTTTTACTGAAATAGATTTAGCTGAGTAACACTCAGTTTAGAAATATGATTTAATTAACATGCAAAACTGTTGTAAAAAAATAACCAACCCAAGACCAGGTATATCTTGTCTGATTTAGACTTTCATTACCAATCTGAAGCTCAGACTAGTTTTGTGAACGTTATGGCAAACCACGGCCAGTTAGGGTTTGTCTTGCAACTAGGCATATGTCTGATTAACTGAAATCAACAAACAAGGAGAGTCAATTCACTTGATGCAAAACTAACAAAAAGTTTACTAAACCTAGAGTGACCAGACATCCTGTTTTTAACAGGACAGTCCAGTATTTAAGCTCTCCTGCAGATGTCCTGACTTTTTCTTAACAATGGGTAAATTGTCCTCTATTTTCTGCTTCCCCCCTCCCACCCCGCAATCAATACCGGTGGGTCTTGCTCCTGGCTGGATCCCTGCTCACCAGCTGCCCGCCAACCAGTGGTGAGTGGGGTGGTCCAATGGCCAACGATGGGGGTGAGTGTGCAAGGCTGGTGGCAGGGCAAAGCTGCAGCACATGGGGACAGGACTCTCCCCCTGGTGGTCCATCAGTGCAGCCCTTGCTGCGTGCCAGCACTGAAGGGGAGGCGCAATTTCCAGCCTGTTCCCACCCTGAACCTGCAAGCTCCACAACAGCCCCCAAGGCAGGGGCTTAGCACCCTCTTTACCTTCCCCCACCCCCATCCTGGGTTCTGCCCCCAGGGAGTGTGTGGCTGCTCCGTTCCCTAGACACCCTCCTCTGCTGAGCTACCTCTCTGGCTGGTTTCCCTGAAACCCCTGCAGTCAGGTTCCCTGGGCCCTGGTGCCCAATGCTTAACCCCTTCCTGCCCACGCTGTAGCCTGGGGACAGGAGGCAGCTGGGTTATGTCGGTGACCAACAGCAGCCTGGAGGTGTTAGCTGCCTTTCGACACTGTGCAGGCAGGAAGGGACAAGCTGCTTCCAGACAGGGCGTGGCCGGGCTGGGGAAGGAAGAAGAAACGAGCTCTGAAAAGACATTGGCCAGATCATCTCTTCCCCCCTTCCTCCTCCCCTGAGGCTGGAAGTAGCTCCCATCTCTTCCCTCCCAAACAGTGCTGAAAGGCTGCTGCTGGCCACTTTCTGGTGTGAACCGTGGCAGAAATGTGACCCTGTGTGCCCCCTCCCCCCATGTGTTGCCTCAGGAAGACGCTACGCCAGGTACCGGAAAGGCAGGTTCATCCTAGGGGACCAGACAGGCATGGAGGGTGGAGAGCGCCAGGCAGGAAGGTTCGGTGGGTTGGTCATCCAACCCATGGGAGAGAGGGGTACTTGTGTGTGTGTGTGTGTGTGTGTGTGCGACCTCTCCCCATGTGTGGGGGGATAGGGTTGTGTGTGTCACCCCTCACTGTGTGAACTCTAAAGTCTTAAAGATAAGAAGATGAAAAAATATATATATGCAGTATTGCTTTTTAATGGGGGCTCAGTCAACTTACTCTTAATTTGAATGTTTGTACTGCATCATTCTGATTGATTGCCATTGAACTCGCTTGAATACGAGTAATTTTACCAGGTGTCTCGTATTCAGCATAGGGAAATATGGTCACCCTAACTAAACCCACTGCAAACAACTGCACATGTTCCCTCAGCTCCACTTGATCATAAACCAATGATAGGTTGATATCATTTTTCTTTAGCTGTGTTTTAAATGAATAAGGACAAACCCATCCAAAACCAACCAACCAAACAAAAATTAACTGAACATAAAACTAAAACATAAACCAATCATCACAAAAAACAAAAACAAAACAAGCCAAACAAAACCTGAATAATCTGTTTACCTTTACTTATGGTGGGTTTTTTTTAATGTTTCAAGAATTTACTGAGGCCCTCATCCTGCCAAGACTTACTCAGCTTAACTCAGATATCATAAAATAAAAAAAATACACTGCAAATGCAATTAATATCCGCATATCTTTCTCACATCTATACTAGCATCAGACCAAACTTATCAGTTACAGCCACAATCCCTTTTGCTCTGCAGAAAAAAATAAAAATGCAGAGAAACAATGATAATAAATAATCTCAACACTCTATTCAGAATCATTAAAATCTCATATACTGTAACCCATTTCACTATATCAATCACTATATTAACACATCATGACCCACATTTCTTCAAAATTTCTCTCCTTCTATTTTTTTAAATTGTCAAGTTGATTGTTACTTTCCTGAAAGCATCACTTCCACCCTTCCACAATATATTTTAAAACTGGTGTTTTCAAATTATGGGGTTTTAAAACTCTTGGAAATGACGAGCAATTGTGAAATGTTATCTAGGTTGCAAGAAAGTCAATCGTCCATCACTCTGAATTATCATATGCCTTTTGAATCTCTACAGCCTCTGAGGCTAGAGGATATCTTTTCTATCAACACAACTCTGACTGCATTGTTCGTTTATCTGTTGAATTCAGTACGCACTTCCCTTTCCAATGTAAATGAAGCTGCTTCAGTATTTCTAGTCTACAACACCAAACTGCTACAGAAATCAGTGGTTCTGCTGCAAAAATTAGACCCAGCTTGCTGTAGAGTACATTTGAGTCTTAGAGATGTCCAAGTCCTAGGGGAGCAGATCCAAAGGAGCTATAACAGTTTATACCATCTAAGGATTTGCATCAGAGTGTTTACTCATGTTTTGGCAACTACCTGGCAGTGATGGAAAACTGTACAGCAATAGTCATGTATCATATAAATACCACAGGGAAATTGATTTATTGAATGTTAGTGGTGCGTTGCAGGGCCTTCAGAATCCTTCTGCAAATTTATTTTTTCTCCTCCACCTGTCAGAATCCACAGCTTTAATCAGTTTCATTGGTTTTCCTTCTGCTAACTTTAGAGTGGCTCCACTTAGAGTATCTACTACTCTCTGTGGTATGAATGAATAGGATCCAAGTAATTCTGGTGATTTCCTCTGAAATAAAGACTGATGAATTTGTAAAAATCATGACTTCACTTCAAGTGACTTCAAGAAAAGTAATTTATATGCAACAAAGACATTCAGGAAATTTAACCTTTTTCGGATTTCTGAGTTCTTCATGAACAGATCACAACATTTTGAAAAATATTAATGATTCAGCATTATACATGAATTTCCTCAGAGAAAAATTCTTGTTCTGCATATTGTTTGACTTAAATACTGTAACATCAGCTACCAACAAGGTGTTTTCCATAAATGGTCCTGAATTCCGGAACTTTTCCCAACTATAACACAACAAAGCCCAGATATGGTAGCCTCAAAACTTTTGAAAAGGAAGTGAGCTGGGGGATGTAGATAGATTATTTGATTTGTGAGCTATTTTTTTAGTGTGAACACAATTGGTTCATAGAACATGGTCTAATTGGTCTTTATATGAATGATAATTGGCAATCATTTAAGAATACCTTATTAGATACTCCAAAAGCCATGATCGAGGAAGAAGGCTGTGTTGGTTAAAAAACCGACCTGATTTACTGGGGAAGTATAAACAGCTATACAAATAATAAATAATATATAACAAATGGAAGAAAGGGGAAGTTGATAGTAATATATATACATCAGAAGTTAGGATCTGTAGAAAATTGAAAAGGGAAGCAAAGGGATAAAAGGAGAAATCTATGGCCAGTAGAGTTAATGCCAGTAAAGAGCAGCTTTTACAATATATTAGGTACAAAGAAGCATTCTGACAATGGCATTGGCCCATTACTAGATGAAAATGGCAGAACTATCAATAATAATGCAGAAAAGGCAGAAGTGTTCAATAAATATCTCAATTCTATATTGGAGGGAAACAACTTATATAGTCTCATCATATGATGATGATAAGTTACTTTTCATTCCATTAGTATTTCTATAGAATATTAAACAAAAGCTACTCATTTAGACATATTTAAATCAACAGTCCAGATAACTTGCATCCAAGAGATTTAAAGAGCTGGCTGAGGAGTTTGCTGGTCCATTTATGCTGATTTTCAATAAGTCTTCGAGTACTGGGCAAGTTCCAGAAAACTAGAAGAAAGATAATGCTGTGCCAATTTTTTTAAAAGAATAAGTGGGATGACCCAGGTAAATATTGGCCTTTAAGGCTGACATTGGCCCCGGGTAAGACAATGGAGTAGCTGATTCAATTAAGAATTTAAGGAGAATAATGGAATTAATGAGTTAATGCATAACAACATGGACTTATAGAAAATAGATTCTCTCAAACTAGCTAGATATCTTTTTTGATGAAATTACAAGTTTGGTGGACAAAAGTAATAGTGTTGAGGTAGTATACTTAGAATTCTATGAGGTGTTTGACTTGGCATCACATGACATTGTGATTAAAAACCTAAAATGATATAAAATTTAAATGGCACACATTAAGTGGATTAAAACTGGCTAATGGATAGGTCTCAAAATGTAATTGTAAATGGGGAATTGTCATCAAGCTGGTATGTTTTCAGTGGGGTCCTGCAGGGATTGGTTCTCAGTCCTACCCTATTTAACATTTTTATCAATGACCTGGAAGAAAACAAAACAATCACTGATAAAGTTTGCAGATGACACAAAAATTGGGAGTATGGTAAATAATGAAGAGGACAGGTCACTGATTCAGGATGATGTGGATAGCTTGGTAAACTGCATGAAAGCAAATAATATGCATTTTAATATGGCTACATGTACATTTTTACATCTAGGAACAAAGGCTGGAGGCCATACTTATAGGATAGCAGAATCTATCCTGGGAAGCAGTGACTCTGAAAAAGATTTGGGGGTGGTGGTGGATAATCAGATGAACATGAGCTCCCAATGTGACTCTGTAGCCAAAAGGACTCTTGTGATCCTGAGATGCATAAACAGTGGAACCTTGAATAAGAGTAGAGAGGTTATTTTACCTGTGTATTTGGCACTGGTGCAACCACTGCTAGAAAACTGTGTCCAGTTCTGGTGCCCACAATTTAAGAAGGATGTTGATAAACTGGAGAGGGTTCAGAGAACAGTCATGAAAATGATCAAAGGATTAGAATATATGCCTTTTACTGAGACTCAAAGAGCTTAATCTATTTAGATTAACAAAATGGTAGATTAAGGGGTGATTTGATTACAGTTTATAAGTATCTAAATGGGGAACAAATATTTGATATTGAGCTCTTCAACCTAGTGGAGAAAAGTATAACATGATCCAGTAGTTGGAAGTTGAACTTAGATGAATTCAGACTGGTGTACATTTTTGACAGTGAGGGTAACTGACCATTGGAATAATTCTCCATCACTGATAATTTTTGAAATCAAAACTGGATGTTTTTTTTCTAAAAGACTTGGCCTAGGAATTATCTTGAGGAAGTTTTATGCCTGTGTTATATAGGAGGTCAGACAAGATCACAATGTTCACTTCTGATCTTGGAATCTATGAATTGTATTTCACTCTCTAATTCAAACAAATATTTATGAAATTCCCACCCCCATATATTACTTAATCATGACTAATTGTGAATAGTATCTCTGTGCCACAGTTTCACTCATGCAGTAGTGGGCCAAGAAGGAGGTGCATCACACATATTGGGATGAGATGAAGCTGACACCATGGTAGTGATGGAGAAATATTAGATCTTGTGTGTGTGTTTCCCAAATTTAGGGGCCAAAATTTTCAAAAATGACTATTGATTTTGGATGCCTCATTTCTGGGTGCTGAACTTGAGACGCCTAAAGAGGTATGATTTTCAAAAGTGCTGAGCTGACTAAAAAACAGACCCATTTAAAACATCACATGTTGGGGTACCCATTTCAGTTAAGATTCCTTACAACTAGAGGTAGGCCTCATTCACCTTCCACACAAGTTGGTGAAGAATGCTATTATGATTGTCTACAGGCCTGTCTACACTGCAGCTGGCATCATCCTTTCCAGTGCAGGAAGACAGACACACAATAGTGCTGCTCAAGCTAGCGTGCTAAAAATAACAGGGTCGCTGGGGTAACCCATAGGCAGGGGCTCAGGCTAGTTGCCCAAGTGCACACTAAGAGGGTCCAGATGGATTTGTACTCACACTGAATAACAAATTATGCTGGCAAATTGTTTGTCAATGAGCCACAGCCTGCAATATGCTCACATTAACCATTTGTCAAATAATGTGGAAACTGATACACACTGAAGTTTGTTTGCATGAAATTTTCAAACTGAAAACGGGATCAATTTGTTGAACAACTGGTTTACTGCAAATATTGCTCTCAGATCTAGTGAGGAAAGAGGCACTGAGGAAGTGAGTGCATTTGAAGGACTGTTCAGAAAGAACATCTTCCTATACCAATCTTGTCAGAATAACAGTATCTCTTAACCCCTGTCCTCTTGGAGTGCAAAAATACCACATCTCCCCTCCCACAAACAGGTGTACATTTATTAACGAGAAAGGAAATAATCCCCCCCTTGAGTTCTCTCTAGACAATTCCATAAGGAATTTCATTGTCATTGTCACTGTTCTACCACTAAAATGTCTTCTGGTAAAGCACTGAAGATTTAGTTCAATATAAAAAGCTGTGCAGGATTAAGTTATTTTATGTCAGTGCTCTGGTAATTTCTGTATATTCTGTATGACTGCAAAGAAGAGTTTGAAGATGATTTAATGTGTCCTTAACCCATCATGGCCCTGGGTAAACAAAAGTGAGTACCATTAGTCTGTAGCAGTAATTTACAACTGGTAGAAAAGCACTAAACACCCAAGATAAATGAAGTGCTGGCAAATGTGCTGAGTGAAAGCAACTGAAAGTAGCTGAAAATGTCTTTGTCCCAGATATCGCTGCATTTCATTTTCCAGTAGGCTAAAATCCCATCAAACATCATCCACAAGAGGACGTATTAGAACTAGAATCACAGCTTCCAAATGAGGTCCCAGGATACTGCTATTGAAGTGGAAATTTAAGTATTCAAAGCCTCTAACCTGTACTGATTATACCTATGAGTGGTACTTTTGTTGTATCAGTTCAAAAGATAACTTTTTTGTAATGAAACGACAGGCCTCCAGGTTCACAGAAATGGGCTTGCAACATAAAAAAATTGGAGACAAAAGCACAAAGATATCTAAAAGTTTTTTATAGTTTGGTCAGCACAATGGTAGTTCTTTTCCTACTGTTCCAATTATTCAAGCTCTCTGGTACTGCAGCACCATTGGATCTTCAGGCTGCATTAACATCTCACAGGGTTTGGGAAGATAACATGCATCCTACTGCCACAGACCCCTTTACAGATATGGATCTGTGACCCCACTGTGGGCTTTGTGTGGTCTAGGCCATGGGGCAAATTGTCACTGAGATAGGGACCTGCCTTTTTCCATGGGATAGAAAGATGCTCAAAGAAGGTCCTCTCTGTACTGGTTCAATAGGCCTCTAATTTGCAGTGATTCCAAACTAAAAAGTCAGCACTACAACACAAAGCTGATAGCAATTTGCAGCCAACCAAAATATATTAAATATGTAACCACTGCCTCTTTTACTTAATACTGCTTCTATCATGGTTACTGTGATAAGATGCCACATAATTAAGCATTCTCTGTCCCTAATTTACTGTGGGAATGAAATTATGATCCATTTTGGGGGACAGTATCTAAGGCTGTACCATCCCATTTTATTAACTGTGGCCTGGCTGGAAACTAGTAATATGCTTGTTATATGTAATCCTATGCACAGACCAGATCTTCACTCTACAAAATGTAATAGAACAATGCTTAGAATGGCAACAGCAACTGTACATAAACTTCATAGACTTTGAGAAGGCTTTTGATAGCATTCATAGGACCAGCCTATGTCACATTCTGCGGGCATATGGAATCCCTCTCCGTATAATCAACATCATCAAAAGCTTCTATTTCAACTTTACATGCAGTATGGATCACAGTGAGCTCAGTTTTGAAGTCAAAACAAGAGTACTTCAGGGGTGTGTCATGTCTGCAATCCTCTTCAACATTGCCATTGACTGAGTAATGCAACATAGAACAGAAGACATGCCAAGAAGCATTAAATGGACAACCTTCTCATCCCTGAAGACCTGGATTTCTCAATGATCTCGCCCTCCTATCACATACCCAACACCATATACAAGAAAAAACAACTTGACTCAACACATTGAGCCAGCAAATTGGACTGAAAATCAACCACAATAAGACAGATATCGTGACCACTAATATTGTCTCACGAGTACGGACAGAGGATTATGTTCTCACCAATGTAGAAACATTCACACACTTTGGCAGCACCATTAGCCAGGATGGTGGAACAAGCCAGGACATCTGGAACAAAATCAGTAAAGCCAGGAGCACCTTCAGGAGCTTAACTACAGTCTGGAAATCATCAAAATACAACACCAAAACCAAACTCAAGATTTGTCAGAGCTGTGTACTTTCAACATTACTTTATAGTGCAGAATGCTGGGGAATGAGAAAGTATGATGTCCAAACTGTCTTCATTCCAAACCTGCCTCAGAAGAATCCTCTGTACCTTTTAGCTCAGTACAATATCAAACCAAGATCTATTGACACAGTGCATCCAAAAGGATATGAGCACCATCATTGCCAGGAGGCGTTGGAGATGGATTGGTCATGTGCTTCAGATGGAACCTGATTCCATTACCAGAATAGCAATAAGATGGATACCTGAAGGCAAGCGAAAATGAGGTCACCTGAAAACAACATGGCAAAGAGCTGTGGAAGCCGAGCTGAAAAACCTGGGGCACAACTGGGGAACCATTGAATGACTTGCAAGAAACAGACAGGAGGGGAAGAGCTTTGTCGCTGCCCTAAATGCCAGAGGCATAAAGGGAACATGATGATGATTATGTAATCCTATACATTTGTTATCTAGTATTACTATTCAATGTATTCTGAAGTTTTGAGCATGTTATCACAATAATGAAACACTCACCTGGCCATTTAGGGAGGGATAGTAGCATGCACATACAAAAAACGTACGCTCTTGTGAAAACAAGCATAGATTTTCTCTTTGGATAGAACTGCACATTTTATTTAAGAAGGAAAATGTAGTGCCTCAGAAGAATTCCTAATGGAACAGAGGCCAAGATTGAGCTTCTGACAACTCCACACCATGGGGGACTGGGGTATTACATGTGGAAAAGCAGCTAAACTGCCTCCACAGCATTGTCCCCTCGCTTAGGGGAGAATAGAGACTGGGATGGATAAGGGTGCAGCTGAGAGCAAGATAGAGAGACCCCCCCACACACACACACCCTCTCCATTTGCCTCCTGTGCCATGGAAATTAGGTGAAAGTTGCTATAGGCCCTGCTGTATTATCCTTTACATATAACTTTACACCCCAAGCAGCCCTGCAGATTAGGAGGATTCTGGGAGGCTGTTGTGACCAGGAAGATGTGACTCTGATTAAAACTTACTGCCAGGGTGCCAGGAGAACACAGAGGGACAGACCCAGTGTGGAGGCACCAGGTTTGAAGATGGCTCTCACTGCCTTTTACCACAGGGGGTAAAGACAAGCCCCTGATGGGATAGGGTGGGGGAATCTTGATAAGGTGATTCTCATAGGAATTTCTTTCTCCAGAGCCCCTTACCATATGCTTTTCCATGGAAGAGGTTCATCTGTGGCCCAGGATTTCAATTGCTCTTCAACTAATATATTCTGACCTATTAGGTGCTCATATATTAGAACATGGCACTCAGATGCCATAGTGATGCACATCATCTGTGAACCCTGATAGAAAATTCATTTTCAAATAGGTCTCACTATGCTTGTGTTTTTGGTTTCTTTTTACTAGCACCTTCATTCATCTAAGCAGTGGGCCTGTTATTCCAGGCTTCCTGTGACTCTCTCACAACCATCACTTTTCCATTTAACTTGGAAGGCAGAGAGATAGCCTTTTCCATATCAAACGTGCATGCTAATTTAGTCCTGGCCATGCCAGGAACTGTGGAAGCACCATCTTTTGCTGAGGCATTCTTCTTTTTGCAAAAAAAGCGGGCAAAATTCAACTCAGGTACACTAGCATAGATCTGGAGTTGTCCAGCCTTGCAGGTTAAAGGGAACAGTGACAGCTGGTACATAGTTCAGAATGCTTATGCTGAGCTGAAACTTATGACTCATCTATGGCATGAAGAATAAGTAATTAGAAATAACTTTTCTTTCTAAATGCGTTTTGCTATAATTTTGGCAGTGGGATGTATTAGGAAACAAGAATTTTGTTTCACTGTATTAGCTTTCAGATTACTGTGCTGAGCAACAAGAGCAGGAGATTTTTTTTTTTTAAATTAAGCAAAGTATAATTATCAGACACCAGGCCTATGGCAACACATCATTTATTTAACTTACATCTCACTCATTGTCTGCACTAGATAATGTGGCCTAAAATCCTAATTAAATTCTGAATGTATCTGTGATTTCATGTAAATATTTTCCTTCCATCACACTGCCATTGCTGCTTCACCTCTGGCCTCTTGCTGGACTATGTAATGCGTTCCACCTTCTCTGGTTTGAGATAGAAGATGCCAACATAGAATTAAGCTGTTACTTATTCATTACAACTTTACTCTTTCCACTTAAACAAACTGATATCTCTCTTGGTAGAGATTTACAGTGTGGTTTTATGGAAGAAGCCTAGGGGAGTTAGGCTCCAACTCCCATTGATATTCAGTGGGAGATGCGCAGTTAACTGCTCAACACCTTTGAAAATCCCACCCTTAGTGATTTATGCTTATGTCATGACTCATAACTTTATTAAAATGTTATAATTAGTGATGTATACAAATCACAGTTTTGGTCTTTCACCTTGTGGAAAGTCAATAGAAAATCAAAATATAACAGAATATTATGTTCCTGCTGTAGAATTATTTGTTGTTGTTTTTTTAAATAAACTCTCTAGAAAGGATCTCAACTCTACAGAATTTCTGTATGGTTTTTAAAATTATTTCTATAGAAAATCCAAAGAACCCTTTTGATTTAGTCTCTCTTACATTCTATACTATAGGATATGCCCATGAGTTACGATCCAGTTGTTTATTTTTTAAGACTATTTTCATCTGATATTTCTCCCCAGTCCCTCATGTTATCTCTTTCCCCTCTCCCCTATCCCAAGGTATATGGGGTCATGATAGTAATTCCCATCATGAATATAAGATAGAGAGCAACTAACACACAGTGCAATGGATCTCTGACCAGTAAAGGGATATTTCCATCTAAATGAGCAGAGATTGAGGTGTAGAGTTTCCAGTAAGGTTAACAGGGGTTGTGTGGCTCAATCCTGCTATATCATGCTGAAAACATACCCCTTTAGCTAATCCACTGCCAACTTTTAGTTTTGATAGGGGAATAGGTTATTTTTACAAGAAAAAGCTGTTTCCAAGTCACAGACTAAAATTCAGAGAGCTGCACCATGCAACAAGTTTCCCCCACTAACTTTCAAAAGAGTTAAAGCAGCAAATTTCATGAGTTTCCACTTCATCTGCAAAAATGTTCACGATAGTAAGCCATTAAAATTCTGTCAGAGAAGTGCCGGTAATGGCAAGAGCATTTTTCAGAAGCTGTCAATTTCCTCAAATAGCCACCAGTACTATCAGGCACAACAAGGAATTCCTCATTTAGAAGGTGTCAATTCTTATTATTAATGTCATGGCGAAAACACCTGCTAAGTGCTTGTGTCTGGCACAGTGAGGCTCAATCATAGATGTGAGGAGGAGACTGACACTCAGCTCAGCCTGCAAGGAGAAGTTAGGCACATGTTTCCCTTGCTTACAAAAAACCCATATTTATCTGTCACAAACAAGGCCCTGTTAAGAGCAGACCATAGCAGATAGTAATGTATGCTTACAGGAAGGAAGAGAAAGGGAATCCACCTTATTAGATGATGATGATTCTAGAACTGACATCATTGTATGTGTAGAGGTGTTAGTCTCTACATTAAGATATTTCTTTACACTGTCAGCTCCTGGAAAAGTGTGTGTGTGTGTGTGTGTGTGTGTGTGTGTGTGTGTGTGTGTGTGTGTGTGTGTGTGTGTGTGTAAAAAGTACCAGCGGTGACTAAGGGGTGCTGTATGAGCTGTACCACACCAAAGTTAACTCTGCTCCTCCTAGGCCACCCCTCTTGCACAAGGGGGAAAGAAATTTATGGCTACCCTGAAAAGGGACCTGCTTATTTCCTCTCACTGACTGGTGGGTGGAGCAATGCCTTTGTCTGCTCCTAACCCTTCTTCCCACCCATTTCCTCAGGGGTTGTATAGGGAGCAAGTGGTCTTGCAGCACCTCTGTTCCAAGTAGGACTCAGATTCAAGATGACAGCTGTGCGGGAGGAGGGATGGGCTCCTTTGTGAGGCTGCATTAGGGCTAGTCACAATCTAGTCCTAAATATTTACGGTTGTCAACAACATTCAGAAAATTTACGTAGTATTCTTCTATTTCAGTGGTAAATGTTTCATATCTTTTGGAATCATCATCTTCATTGTTTCTCAAATCCTCTTCTCCAAAAGTTATTCCTGTTACATGAACATTAAAATAAAGCTGCAAAAATGGTCACTACCTTACAAAGCATGGGAGGAAAGTGGGTTCACATCCAGCAGCATATTATCGCCTAGGCCCACAAGGCCTAGGCCGGCAAATTTGAGCACCCACGGAGAAGCTCCTCTCCCCTCCCCGCCCTGCCCCCCCTACAGCCTCCGCCTCCTCCGCAAGCACGCCACCGCATCCTGTTTCTCTCCCCTCCCTCCCAGAGCCTGCGCCGCGAAACAGCTGGGAATATGGCGCACTGGGGGAAGAGGCGGGGCCGGGACAGGGATTTGGGGAAGAGATCCAATAGGGGGAGGAAGGGGGCGGAGTTGGGACGGGGACGTTGGGGAAGGGGTTGGAATGGGGGTGGGGAAAGGGTGGAGTCGGGGTGAGGCCAGGGCGGGTGGGGTGGCAATTATTTCAGGGCATAGGGGCGGCAAAATCATTAATCCGCCACTATTCACATCCTACTAATAATTGAATCCTGAAGCCTCTCTGGTGGTGACACAGTCTTTATCACTTGCCTGCCAACATCTCTTACTTTCTCCTTCAAACTCCTCCAAACTAGTGACCCTTCCTGTGCTGGAACCCAATTTTGCAAAGATTTAGGCACCCACTTAACTTCACACACAATGGCTAGTATGATGGAAATCAGGAATAAGGATAAGATGACATCTTGGTTATTATTATTCCATAGGTGTAAAACATTTAGCAGCGCACCATATGAAGACAGAGAAACTTCTCACCGTATGTAAAGATAAGCACTGTGTAAGTCGTTGCAGGATCAGGGCCCTTAATAACAACAGTTCTCATTATAACCTCTCCAAACCATTGATCTACCCTTTGTCTCAGCTGTGTTAGGCTGTAAATTCTTTAGGGCAGGAAACTCTTCCTCTATATTCTATGTCTCAAAGCACAGTGTATGCTTATATTCATGGATATTAATTACAGAGGTGAAGAGGAGGTTTTATTCTTTTGAGCATTACACATACGAGGTAAGTGAGACATGCAGAGCTTAAATGACTTACCCAGTGTCGCACAGCAAGTCAGTGGCAGAGCTAGGAATAGAATTTAGAAGTCCTGATTCACCAAGCCCTTGTCTAACCATTAAACTGCAGTTAGTGCCATAAGAAAGCTCACCTTTATAATCATAGTGTCAAATATCAGGGGGTAGCTGTGTTAGTCTGTATCCACAAAAGCAACAAGGAGTCCGGTGGCACCTTAAAGCCCTTAATTGATGCATCTGAAGAAGTGAGGCTTTTTTACCCACGAAAGCTTATGCCCAAATAAATCTGTTAGTCTTTAAGGTGCCACCAGACTCCTTGTTGTTTTTATAATCATAGTTAGGTGACTTATCTTTGAAAACTCGTGGCGATCGGGGGAGGTCCTGGACGATTGGAAAAAGGCAAATATAGTGCCCATCTTTAAAAAAGGGAAGAAGGAGAACCTGGGGAACTACAGACCGGTCAGCCTCATCTCAGTCCCTGGGCTTGTTTAGTTTGCAGAAGAGAAGAGTGAGGGGGGATTTCATAGCAGCCTTCAACTACCTGAAGGGGGGTTCCAAAGAGGATGGAGCTCGGCTGTTCTCAGTGGTGGCAGATGACAGAACAAGGAGCAATGGTCTCAAGTTGCAGGGGGGGAGATTAGTTGGATATTAGGAAACACTATTTCACTAGGAGGGTGGTGAAGCACTGGAATGGGTTACCTAGGGAGGTGGTCGAATCTCTATCCTTAGAGGTTGTTAAGGTCAGGCTTGACAAAGCCCTGGCTGGGATGATTTAGTTGGTGTTGATCCTGCTTTGAGCAGGGGGGTTGGACTAGATGACCTCCAGAGGTCTCTTCCAACCCTAATCTTCTATGATTCTATGACTTGTCTCCTGACTTTTCCATTCACTCCATAGATTAAGGAAAAGTTGCTGGGCAGGAAAGAAGTACTTTAGAGATGTTTATCCATCTTCCACACACACTGATAAATGGAAACAAACAAAACGTCTCTTTTCAGTGCAATCTTGGAGCCCTTTATACAAGAGGAAACAAGGCAACCTCCTGCAACAGTTCCATTGCCCAGCAATAACAAAATACTTCAATACCCATGCTAGTCCTGTCATTGCATCTCAGCTTACAGCACCATGATATCTGGACTAAGCCCCCTTTCAAGCCAACCACTTACACATATGCTTAATTTAAAGCACACGAATAGTGCCATTGACTGTAATGGGACTATTCAAGTGCTTAAATCTAAGCACATGCTCCGGTGTCTTGCTGGAGCAGGCCCTAAGAGATCGCTGGCCACCTCTTCAACTGGTGTAAATTGATGTAAAATCACTGAAGACAAAGGAGCTAAGCTGGTTTACACCTGCTAAGGACAGGGCCCCTTAAGAGCCATGCCTATCTCGCTCAAGTGCCAGTGCTCCTCTTCAGATAAGTTGTTAAGTTCCCTTCTGCCTGTCCAAGAGGCAGGAGTTAATGATCGTGCATCTCTTTTAAAGCTAAGTGAGCAGGATAACTCCAGGGTCTTGGCCAGCATTCCCTCCCTCAGTAAAAGAGTCTATTAGCAAGGCTGTGTGCAAGTTATTACTCAGAGCACTTTCCCTGTCATAATTCCCCGTAGAGTCGCTGCCCTACTGGTACAGTATATAAGTTATTGTTTTGTAAAGTGCTTTCAGAGCTTTTGGACATGAGGCTCCAAGTACAACACAGTAGCACTTGGTTTTTTAAAGAGAGCCTATTTGGTGTATTAAAATGCCATAATGCCCTTATCTGCACGAGCCAATTCAACATTGACTGCAACAGGAACAGTAAGCTCTTTTTCATTAACCGGTGTGGAAGAGGACAGATCTTGTTCTTTTTTCTCTCTGACTGCACATTGTTCTACACAGAATTGTAGCTGCTGTGCCAAGAACTGCAGGAATTAGCTCTGATCAACATTTAACTGTAATTTACTAAAGGAGGAGAAATATTTAAAATGTTCTTTAAAGTCGTTGTTTCTGCTCTGTTCTTACTCCTCCTCTTTTCCTTTCTCAGCCTTTCACACTGGCATAAAGCCTCTAAGCCTTGTTTTCTATTCTCAGCAAAGACTGATTGATTTTGCTCCCTGGAATATTTCAGCAACTCCTTTGGCTCCAGTTCTTAAGATGTATTCCCTCATTATTCACGTGTGCTTTTCCCTTTAATGTCAAAGGCCTCTATACAGCAAAGCATTTAAGCACATGCCTAAGTCCATTCCTATTCATCAAATACTTAAACATCTATTTAAAATGTAGTACTTCAATGGAACTAACCACTTTGCTGAACAGGTATGCACTGCTGAATTAGGGCCTCAAAGACATGGATGCATTAGAGCCATTCCAATATTCCTATAGCTTGGTAATTTAGTCTAGGGCAGTGGTGGACAAACTATGGCCCGCGGACTCCTGCTGGGGAGCGGGGTATAGGGCTTGCCCCATTCCAGAACTCCAGCAGCACGCTGGGTCAGGGGCTGCACCATGCGGCTCGGCCCCGCTCCGGCTGACGCATTGGGTCAGGGGCCGCACCACGCGGCTCGGCCCCGCTCCAGCTGGGGTGCTCGGTCGGGGGCCACACCACGCTGCTCCCGCAAGCCGCGGCATGAGCCACAGCATGCCTGGTTCCAGCTCCTAAGCACTCCAATGGGAGCTGCAGGGGCGATACCTCTGGATGGGCCAGTGTGCAATGCCTGTGGGCCGTGCCTCCGCATAGGAGCTAGAGAAAGGACATGCCACTGCTTCCCGGAGCATCTTGAGGTAAGCGCCACTCGGAGCCTGCACCCTCTCCCTGTGCCCCAACCCCCTGCCCCAGCCCTGATCCCCCTCCCGCTCTCCAAACCCCTTGATTCCAGCTCAGAGCATCCTCCTGTAGCCCAAACTCCTCATCCCCAGCCCCATCCCAGAGCTTGCACCCCCAGCTGGAACCTCCACTCCTTCCCGCACCCCTGCCTCAGCCCTGACCCCCTCCCGCCCTCCAGCCCAGAGCAGCCTCCTACACCTCAAACTCCTCATCCCCAGCCCAAAGCCTGCAACCCCAACCAGAGCCCTCACCCCCTCCCACACCTCAGCCCCAATTTTGTGAGCATTCATGGCCCACCATACAATTTCTATTCGCCGATGTGGCCGTTAGGCCAAAAAGTTTGCCCACCCCGGTCTAGGGTATTTATTTTATACTCTCTCTCGGGCAAGAGCATAGACTGCAACAATAAAAATGAGCATGCTAGCTAGAACTCTGATATTTTCACAACTACATGTAAAAACTTTGGAATTTGAAGTGTTCACATTTTGTTGCTGGATGAATTTTAAAAAAGTGAATTTGGTGGAGTTTATTGTGATTTTCCTTGTGTAATTTTTTTTTTAAATAGAGCCATTGTCACTCAAATTTTGCATGCTGAGAAAGATCAGTTTTCTCAGTGGAACACGCATATATCAGTGTGCTAAGTACCATTATATGAACATTTTATGAAAAAAAAATTTGGACAATGAAATAGCTCAAAACAAAAATGGGGAAAATATTTGCTATTTTTCCACAATCCTACTTCTAAGCAAGAGGTGGGATACTCTCCGTCTTTGAAGTTCCTAGTTAGAACTCAAACAGTTCACTTTGATCCAGATCCAGGAAAACCTTTTGATTGTGCTTAACTTACACTAGCAGTAGTTCAAATGACTTTAATGGAACAATTCATTTTGTGTAAAGTTAATCACATATGTAAGTCTTTGCAGGATGGGCACTCAAACATCCAGTGAAAAAGAGCTGGTCCGTAAAGCTTCCATGACCCCTGTACTGCAATTTGATAGGTGCAGGTGGAACCCTGCTATCACATCATGTCCAGACTGAGTGCACTCATTGCTGGATTGTGCCCACTCCATGTTGGGAACTCCCAGTGAAGTTAATGTGATTTGTTATGTAGGGCTTGCTGAGTCCAGCCTAAGATGAGTGAAAGGATTAACTTTCTACATTTCAAGCAATTAGATATGCTCCAAAATATTGGCCCTTCCTGCAGTTATCACAGCCAAATTAACTCATATTCTCTTCCCATTCAATTGAAGCCTGCACCTCTTTTAAAAATAACCGCCATTATAAAAGATCATGATGATACTTCCTATGTTTCACCAGTATGGGCAAATGACCAAAAGGGTAATCACATGATTAGAGCTATGGGAAAATGGTATTTGTTAATCCCAATTTTTGTTTTGTTTTTTGATTAAATGAAAACCAGAACATTTGTGGTTATTTTAAGTTTTCTAAGACTGTAAAATTTTCTGGTTTTGGTTTTTCACTCATTTACCTCCCCTCTTTTCAGTGTATTTTTTCCCCCTCCTTAAAGGAAAAAAAACAAACCCCAAACTTTTAGATTTTGTTTTTTTCTTGAAAAAAGAAAGAATTTTTTGACCAAAATGAAAAAAATTCATTTAGGTGAAAAAGACATTTTTCACCACAAAAAAGTTTCAGAATAAAGTTTTGAGCAGCTCTTCACTAAACCTGGTCCTTCCTACACTAGATTCTGTACTTTGTGTTACTCCCAATTACTGCATCACATCTGAAATTAGATCTTGAGTTCTTTAGGGCAAGGATTGTGCTTTTTTTTTTAAAAAAAAAAACAACTCTGTCCAATGCCTACCACACTTTTAAGTGCTCTCCAATAACCAATAATAATAAAGAAGAATCACATTTTATTTGTGCCTCTCTAGATTCTCATGTGAGACGTTCTTTTTTTAGTAGTACCAAAATAATGTAGGTAGCAGAGATAACCCCATCTGGTCTGCTGGCTAAATACACCAGATGGTTTGACTGAATGATTCACAGACTGCTTTTGCGGTTTCTTCATTGATTATAAATCTCAACTGTTTTTGACCATCATATCTGTATTTCTTCCCTAGTTAGCCTCTGACCCCTGTTCCCATCAGTAAAAATTGAGAAATGCTCACCCACTCTACAACCATCACTGCATCCATTGCACATATGGGTACTATTGTATGAGTCACTATCCTAATGATAGCTAAGTATATAACTGCCTAGAAAATTAACTCACACACTGTGAATAATCACAGAAAAGAAATTTGTTTTCCTACAAGGTTGTTTTCCAGCTGTTTTAATGCAGACGATGTTACCCTGAAACACAAATTGGGAAGAAAAAAAAAAAGACTTGAAAATCTGCATAATTTGAAAGTGCTTAATGTAAATTAGATAGATCAGCCTAATTTTATTTCAGTACTTTTTAATTGCATTTATAATTAGTAAAATACATTAATGTGCTACACAGAAGGTCAAAAGTTCCGGTGAAGGAATCTAATTAAAATGCTCTACTGCATTTATGTCACACATGCGCTTAGTAACCTTGAGGCCTTCCTGTAGGAGCAAAGGAGCTTTTTGTACTTCTTGTTATTTATAACTTATTTTGTCTTAATCAAAAAGTCATCCTATGACAGTGTAGCCCTTACACAAGCATTCTAGTCTCTCACTCCATCCAGCAAAAACATTCTAATTACTTTAGTTTGGTGCATTTTGTATTATACTTCTTTATGATAGATTAATAAAACAAAAACAAGTTGGTTCTCTTTAGGACTTTCAGATGTCCGCCTGCTGTCTGCTCTTTTCCTCTAGCAATCCCAATTTGAATTGTGCAACATATAAGGATGGGGAACATCTGAAGTTGCTGTCAGGCAAATATTTGAGTACATGTGGTATCTGGTATTTATTCCAATACTTGAATCCACTTGTAGCACTTATTTGAAATTATATATATTAGTAATGCTAATTTTGCTACTGAGAACTCACATTGTGTTTTTATTTCATTTAAATAATACATGTTCAGGTGTCCAAATGCTTTTCTTTCGTCACCCTCTGAGGTGGTAGAAGTGATATTAACATAATTCTTTTATGGATATGATTGCTCTAAAAATTATAGAACTCTGCCTCACTGAGTTTAACACATACTCTGGTTACAGTCCAAAGCACAACATAAGGAAACCTAGAAAAGGGATGGGGCACAGTGAAGGGGTGTACAACTCCCCCACTGGGCAACAAGGGTTTAAGGAAATACTCTGGGCTCTGCCTGCCCCGCCCCAGCACACATGTAGGAAATGTACCAACTGGAGGAGGAGTTAAAAGACAGGGGAGCAGGGCTGGCTACAGGCACCAGCTGAGCAAGCTGGTGCTTGGGGCAGCAGATTGTTCGAGGCAGCATTCTGCCCAATCCTAGGGCGGCACGGCCGCTTTTGTTTTGTTTTGTTTGTTTGTTCTTGTTCTGCTCCGGCCGCCCTGTAGGGGGCGGCGGCGCGGAGAACCAGAGCACCCTGCAGGGCAGTACTCTTCCGTCCCTTCCCGCCGACCAGAGCGGAGCCCTCACGGCAGGAGGCGGCGCGATGCGGCGCAGCGGGAGGGGCCGCGTGGCAGCAGGGGAGCAGCTCATTTGTTGGCAGACCAGGGAAGAGAGCAGACCTGCAACCCGCAGCTCCTGCAAAGAAGAGCTGATTCTCTCCCTAAGACAACTGCCCAAAGGTCCCTCCTTGAGGGAAGGGAGACACTGCAGACACTCCCTGAGAGGGAAGAATTCCCCTCTCCCTCCCCCCCATATCAACTCTGGATTTTAGTAATTCCATTTTATTGTTGTTTGGACCATCCCCGCAGAGGAAAGCCCTAGGTGCCTTGTAGTGAGTGGACACTCTTCACGCCGCTTTAACCCAGACAGCAACTTTGGGACAATCATGGTGGAGATGATAGGAAGTGGCCCAAGGAGGGCAGCATTAAGCAGCCCCGGCTATCAGATCACTGATAAACCCTCAAAGTGCCCTGGGTCAGAGCCCAGTGGAGAGGGAGGATCCAGGCTCCCCTACAAACAACCCTCTGCAAGTCATGGGCCTAAGCCCTGACCACTATGTGATGCTACCTTTCCAACTAACCCCCAAGCGAGGACTGTAACAGGCACCATATCTTACATAGTCACCATTTTTGTTGCTTTTCTCCATATAGTCATAACAAACAGTTTGGGTTTTGGAGTGAATTTAGTGCTGCTGGAAAGTGTCAGACTGACAGCCCTGGAGAATGAAGTCTTCCTTAGATAGAGGACAGGCAGCAGCACAAGCTTAACCTTATTGCCTTGCCAATATACCTAATTCTTCATCAGCAGGGAACATGTGTAGTCATGTTCAGTCACAATGATAATTCAACTCCCGGCCTTTATATTGAGTATGTCCAAGAGATGTCACTAAATACCAATACTGAGTGTTAGTCATCTGCCCACGATGACTGTGACCACCAGCTCATTGTCCCAGACACCACAAGAGGACAAGACAAGACACCAAGAACAGGGTTTAACTAAGCCTCAACTATATTAAGTGACACATCTGGGGGTTATCTGACAAAAAACAACAACCCTCACCTAGTGCAGGTCATCCTTCATTGTTAATCCACTACAACTGGTAGTGGGTTGCTATCAACCCTCCTACCCCATTAACCTGGTCCTAACACCATTGCTGAGATCCCTTTTGTATGAGTGTGAAGGGTTAGGGAAGAGCTGTTGTTTCCCCGCTGTGCCTCACATTAGGAGCACCAACTCCATTCCCCACCTTCGTTAGAAGATGCTTTTCCTTATCTGCTTCCAGTTCCGGGTTTATCTGGGAACCAAACCTCCTAATGAATGACCACCTACACTAAGCACTTTCCACAATAGGTACAAGCAATTTGGTGCTCACAATGACTGGGACTATCAGCTTATTTCATGCAAACCATGGAACAACTTGGTAGCTACTTTTGGCTGTCACCAAGGATTCAACATAGCTCTTATCAGGATGAAATGGACAAGAGGACCCACAAGATTAAATTATATTGGAAATTAGATGCCTTTAATTGAAAGTAAGGTAAAATGATATTACACTTTCTGGCAACAATGGACAAATTATTACTACTTTGTTAAACCATCTAGAAATGCAGATAAAAATTTAGAAGGAGGTGTCCATTTGACCATGCAGCCTATTTTATATTTAATGAGAGACACACAAATTATTTGGAACACTATTAATTCCTATACTTTTCCTAAGATGATGCATTAACAAAACCAATACCATTTGTGAAATTAATTATAAAAGGTATGGCGTGTAAATTTAGCATTGCATACATTTTGCAAAGAGCACCAAAGAAGGGTTTTATCTAGATCATCTTGTTTTCAGATGTCCAAAAGTTGATCTCTTTTGTAGATTTATAACACATAGTCCTATACTGAATTAAATTCAGTGCTGATGTTTCCTGTGTCTTGTTATTAAAGGCAACACTAAAAAATTAATCTTTGAGGATATAATCTTCATTAAAGCAGTGAATATTACTGAGTTGAATTAATAGGAATAGCATGTACTTATTAACAATAAGAATCATCAATGTAGTTCAAATGACCCCATTTTAGCCTCAGCCTAGAACTAAACCCAAACAGAATCTCTCTGAAGGTTTTAAAAAATGAGATAATAAAAGAAAGTATCAAAATGTCAGAGAGAGAAAGGCAATTCTCTTAGGAATCGTTAACTCATCTGAAACCAAACAAGGATGTACTGGAAACCTTACTGGAGAGCCTGTTTCCACAAGATTCCTGAGTAGGAAGATTGGATAATATTTGGGCAAACATACTTTTAGATCCTTTAATCTGAACCAAACCAATGAAGTTTGCACATAATTAACCAAAGAGGCAAAGTAATCTAAAGAATATGGAAGTTTATGGAAGAGGGAAGAAGCAGAAAGGACCAGCTGTGACAAATACAGAACTAAAAATCTAACGCTAGAGTCCAAAATCTACTCATAAGAAATAATATGAGAAATAAAAACTGACAGAAGTATAATATTTAGTCTTTTTCCCTAATGATTCAGATTCATATTATTACCACAATTGTCTCAGTTCTAATCTAGATGTCAATTTCTCATTATACACCCAGACTGGAGGTCACTGTTACAACTAATGAATGTCTGCTGGAGTAAATGCTTATTGTATCTTAGCCTAATTCTAGTAAAATTTAAATGGTCTATTAATTTTATTAATAAATTTATATATGGTTCCTGACTGCAATCTGTCTTTGATTAGCTAACAAAGTATATGAAGATCTTGCCAAGCTGGTTGTTCAGAATGTTTCAAGGAAATGTCATTCTGTGCAAAAAGAATTTCTCTTTAATCCATTGAGAGCAGGCTTTAGCTATGATGCTGAACATTCTTTGTTATTATCTAAACTTACAGTAAGATGTTTTTAGCTATTGTCAGCACAGCAATGAGTAATTTTCCTAGTGTAGACAATTGGGCATCTGCATTCTGGACTAGGATCCCAGTTCAACAGAGCACTTGATGTGCTTAATGTTCAAGTCCCTTTAAACTTTGAATTCAATTATTAAGTGCTTCACTGAATAAAGATGGGTTTAAGCACATGCTTAAATGTTTTGCTGAATCAAGACTGACTGAATTTTCTGAATAGTCTTCAGGTGTAGTGCCATGTGCAGCACATTGTAGATATCCAGCCTCCAAGTGTCCATGGCATGGGTTACTGAAGTGATGTCTGTATTCATATAAAAATCTTGCAAGTGCAGAATGCTGTTCAGTGTTGACAGCTGATGCTATTGGGCTATCCAGAAGTGACTGGGGACCGTACAACACCCTCAGGTACAAATAGTGGGCATGTTCCAGCAGAGAAAGAAACCAAAATAATGAAGAGTTCCTCTGATTTCTTCCCACACCCTATAAGCATTGTCCAGACAATGCCAGGCAGCTAGTCCCCATTCATGACTCACTCTATGTTAGATTCCAAGCAAAGCCCTGATCCTACAGTGCATTGCACATGGTTGAATGCTGCACTTGTTCAGAACCCCACTGACTTCAACAGATATCTGTGTAGGTTCAGGGTTCAGCACATGTACCACACAGGATTGCCACCTAATGTCACTCAACCCCACTGAATGGGTCAGATGACATGAGAATATAGGAAGTGGGAGTTATCTGCGAACCATAACCCTGCCCTTCTCATTCACTCTCCTTACAGTACAATGAAGAGGAGGTGTGATAGAATGCATCCCATAGGAATCTCTGCATGACAGACCCCTGGTGATAGATGCACAGTTGACCAGTATTACTCTCAAAAAGAAAGGAGTAGAGACAACAGCAGTGTCAACACTTCATGATTCATGTTATTGAAGGAAAGTGTCAGGCCTAAAAAGATTATTATTAACAACTGATCTTCATTCTTTATTAGGAGATCCCCAGACCCACCACCAATGCAGTTGCTGTACAGACCAAAATCCACAGTAACTGGGCTCAAAGAAAATTATCTTGGAAAAATCTATTTCTTATACTAGGTAAGGATTTCATTTCTTTTGCCCTGCTCCTTCAATATAGTGCAGCAGGTGCAAGGCTCTACCTGTGCAGGGCTCATTGCAGTATTTCAGCCTTTGTTTGCTGTCTCTAACCTGTTTTATAAATATTACTGAGAACAATAAAAAAATATTCCTGCAGTATACTGCAACATCAGGAGACAAAACAATTATTAATGCCATGGAGTCATTATATACAAAATCAGAAGTCTTATTCATCCACAAAAATCTGCAATAAAATAGGCAAGAAGGTCCAACCCAAACCCCAAACACACAAGCTTTTATTTATTTTTAAGGGAAAAAACACCTAGTTTTGCTCAGCCCAGAGTGTATAAATTCCCAGGAAAAGAAATGTTTCTCACTATTAATTATCTGTGAAATGTTTTTTTTTTATTTTAATTACACTTGGCATGTCTGAGTCTCCTGCTGGTGGATGTAATGAAACTGGAAAGTGATTTAAAATTATATAATCTGTGCCACTAGATAGCAGTGTGAAAGCCCAATAATAAACCAGTACAATTAATATACATAGTTTAAATATTATGGCTCTATTTAGGATAGTTCTTACAATTTATGAAGGGTGTTTTCACCCTGCCAATACTTTACAATTACAGTCAAAACACATATGTCAATCAGTCTCAGCCCTTTCACCTTGCAGCAGCTCTTAATATAATGTACTAGTACCCCAATACATCAGAGAACACACAGACCTTACAAGTATGATAAGAGCAGATGAAAATAGCTGTCCATAGGAAGTCATTTGTAATGTACAAGAAATTTTATTTGACCTACTAAACCCAGGATGAAGCTATGTGTTCTTCAGTTTCATCTATTGGCATTTGATCTATTACCTATTTACTAGAGCTGATAGAAAAATTAGAATTCCCATCCAATAGAAATTGCTGATATTTCAACATTATTATAGTCCTGGTTTGGGGGGGAAATGTCAAAATACTGAATTTTCTTTTATGAATGGGAAGCTCAAAAATATTTGACCTGGAAATGTCATTCTTTCATTTTGACATTTTCAGTTGAAACAGACTATTGCGAGATTCCCAATTTTTTTTTTTAATCCATCAAACTGAATTGAACTATTTAATTTAGGCTTGGTTCAACATTGAATTGAATCTGCCTTATCAGAGTTGTAGTATAGGTCCTACATGCCCTATTCTCCTCAATAGGCTGGGCTTCTCAGCTGGACTACATGTTCTCTAAAACACCATGATCATAAGACACTCATGATACACTATGGAGATTGAGTCAGAGGGGATTCATGGTGCATCCTGGGAGATGAAGTCCAACCAGAGACCCTAGACCATAAGGGTGGTTGGGAGTATGAGGCATACAGACTATAATGCCTTTGATGCTCTGTGTCAGGTCAGGCAGACACAAATTAATGTCAAACGACTCACTCAGTCTGACCAACCAAAATGTTACAATTCAAGCTGATACAATACACAACATTTTGTTTCAATTTTCCCAATAAAATAAAAAATCATCAAAGGTGAAACTTTCCCACAGGGAATTTAAATTTTGCGAAAACCACATTTGCTGTTGAAAAAACATTTTGACAGAAAATTTCCAACCAGCGCTACTATCTACATAGATACAGATAAAGAGCTGTCTTTAACACAGTGCATCCTGAAAGTTGACAAGTGTGACTTATTTAAGACCAGTGACAGGAGAATATTCCACATCCCCAGGGCCCTTATTGACAACTCTCTGTTAGCTGGTCCCTCAGTATTATACTAAAGGGTTTGTACTATAAACCTCTCTTGTCATCACAGCTATGGTGAAAGGTGGCCTCTCAGGTGGGCTGATCCTAGATTTTCAGTCCCTTCCATAAGGATCTCATAATGTTTAGTGTCTTAAATGACATGATCTGAAATGATGATTTGAGAAGATCCATGAGGATGATTAATGGATCAGACTCAAATAGCTCAATCTGGACAAATTCAGACTAGACAAAAGGCACACATTTTTAACAATGAGAGTAATTAACTTTTGGAACAATTTGCCAAGGGAAGTGGTGAATTCTCCATTACTGGCAATTTTAAAAACAAGAAAGGATGTTTTTCGAAAAGATATGCTCTAGTCCAAACAGGTATTATTTTGGGGATGTTCTATGGCCTGTGTTATGTAAGAGGTCATACTATGTTATCATAGTGGTCCCTTCTGAGCTTTGAATCAATGGAAGTCAAGATGGCAACTTCCAACACGTGGCTCTGAACTGTTAAAAAAAAACCCCAACAGTTCACAATTTACTCAGAATTTATTCTGTGCTTCTTGAGAATAATGGGTGCCATTCTCGTTTAACCGTCATTGGGTTCCTGGATTAGTTAGTCAGTACTATGTCAATACAGTGTTAAAAAGAGACACCAACTCTGCCTCACCCCTCCAAATGGGTCTACTTACTTCCTGTGTTCTCTCACATCACAGGTGACTGCCCTAACCACTGGGCTATTGGCTATTTTGCAGTCTCTCTCTCTCTCTCTCCTTGGCTAAATAAATCAATAAAAATCAAAAGGTCTCCTTTTCCTCCCAATGTGGAACGAAACCAAATTTTGAAACCTCAGAAGTGTTCATGAAATAGAATACTTGTTTTCTGGTCAGTTCTACGTCTGACCAGAATAGTTAAAAACAAGCAAAGAAACTAACACAAATACAAATAAAAACAAAAGAATTTGCTATATATTTTCAGCACATCCAAAACCTTGTGTATACCACAAGATTCTAGCATAATTGTGCTGATTCTGAATCAAGAATGAATCAATGGAAGTAAAAACACATAGGGAAATATTGCCATTAAAAAGCTAACATTTCCTGAAAGCAGAAAAACTACAACAAGCAAGTGTTGAGATGCTTGATGACACAAATCTGCTTACAATTATATCTGATTTTTTTTTCCTAAACCCAAAATAAATTACCAAAACTAAAAATTTTCTGATGATGGTTCCACAGTTTCTCCAAAATGTATTGTATTCCAAGTATTTTAGTGTCAGTGCTACAACTGATTACAAACAGCAATAATACAAAGGAAAACAATGGATTGAAATACACCTCTTGACCACTAAAAATAATAATTGGCCACTGGAAAGATGCAACAATGATTGAAGAACGGACTGTAACTTTAACAAACACTGCATCATGTTCAAAATGAGATACTTTGATTTGCTTAACAATACGGATATATTTAATGACATTTGGAAACCATTTCAGAAGGCTCAACAATTCTGGCCCAGGGGATGAGACACGGAAAATTAAAAGGCAACTTTAAGAAAAAGATATTGCTCAAAAATTCTGTAACATTGTTCCCTCTCCACTTTTTTCGCTCTCATTCAAGTACAATATGTCCATTACAGTCATTCACTTTTATTTTCCTCCTCATCTTCATGTACTTGAATCAAAATCCAAAATACCTCCAAGTGCTGGTGTGTTTAAAGTTCACCTCTAATTATCATTAAGTACAAAGATTGTGAGTACATTTGAGGGAGACTTATGATGATTCACTTTCCATTTCCCTGCACTTTGTTCAGTCATTTACACCAGTGCAAAGTGAGTATCAAACATTACCATATCAGAATGATCACATTTAACATCCACTTTTGATGCAATTTGCACAGATATAAATGACTGTGCAGGGCAATGGAGAATGAGGTCTATGCAATGGTAATTAGTAGGGCTGATAAAAAAATTTCCTAATGAAACTTTTTCAAAGGAAAATTGGGTTTTTGACTCAAAATTTTTCATGAAAGATCTACACTTTTGGTGGAAAATTTTTTGTTGTTGAAAAACCAAATACCTGAAAAGCTGAAATATTTTTATTTGAAAATGTTCCAAATTCCCTGAACATACAGCAAAGTACAAATTCCTACTTTGGTTATACTACTATTCCTGTGAAAACCATAACCAGACAGAGCTGCAGCCTCAATGAAACTATATCAATTATGGTAGTGGGGGTTCTGGCCAAATTTCTCTGTAAGGCCCCAGTCCTTGAAGTCAATGGAACTACTCCCAGTGCATAAAGTTTTAAGCACATTAGTCTTTGAAGAGTTTAGGCTTTATAGAGTTTCATTGTACACCTCTACCCCGATATAACACGACCTGATATAACACGAATTTGGATATAATGCGGTAAAGCAGCGCTCGGGGGGGGAGGGGTGCACTCCGGTGGATCAAAACAAGTTCCATATAACGCGGTTTCACCTATAACGCGGTAAGATTTTTTGGTGTTATATCGAGGTACAGGTGTACTTGCAGTGAATAATTATATATCTTGTAGTGCAAATGTATTTTTGAAGTATACTTTTAAAAACAATGAGCTTCTTAAAACCAAACACTCTCATAACTAGGGTACAAACACGGGTTTCTTTAAAATAAAATCTAGTAATCTGGATATTATTTGGTCCTAGTAACTCATTATTAACAGAGCTGTCTACTTCCGCAGAAGTATGCTTTGGTTTATTCTCCCCACACATCCTTAGTTGGATATCAGGGTTCATGGAATCAATCAATTCATATTTTGGACTTTTAGGATTATGGAGTATTCTAGGATGGCAGTGCTAAAACAAAATGTTTTAATTCACCAGCTGCCATGTATTTAGTTAGAGATTTTGACGAATCCTTCCTTCTTCGATGTGCCATCATACTTTGTATTCTCTTAAAAAAAAAAAAAGACTCCTCCTTTACGCAAGGACTGTATGCTTCTGATAAATTTTGTTAGCATGGCAGGCTTGTCTGTCACATTAATGTTAGCTCTAGAATTGAACAACTTGTCAGCTGCCAATATTGACATTTTCAGAGGGGTGGGAAGTAGAGGTGCAGTCTCACAGAGTAAGGCTTCTATTTATGCAGAGAGATAGAAAAGGTCTGGATACAGAAGAACCTTTCAGAAATTTGGCATGCTTCAGGGGATTCCCCCGTCCCCTCTTTCTGAAACAAAAAGCAACTAGATGTTTAACTGTCATTCACTGATTCATAAGTGTTAAAGTAACCCAATGGGCCCACCTTGCTTTCAAATGCAAAAGTTATTAATATTTTATATATACTATATAGAATGAGTATACTCAACTAATATTAAGGATGTCATTGTACTGATGGACGGAATGGAATCTCATAATTAAAGGAGATTTTATGTGGCATGTGAGTTGTAATATCTAGAAAAAATAAGGTGAGAATGATGGGGTAACACTCAATTATAGTAACAAACCATGAAAATTAGAAGTTAAATCTTTAAATGTTGATTTTTGCATGTAATTTTCTCTTGTTATAATGGAAGTAGAGGTTGACTGAGTTACATTGTAATGTTCCCATTGTCAATAGACGTTTATGTTAAAAATAAAAAATCTTCCAGTGCCACTATAATAGTGCTAACATTACACAAAGATTTTACATTCACAGATTTTTAGAATGGAATATATTAATTTAAAGGTGGTATTAGTGTGGTAAGATGCGTCTCTGTGGTCTGAATAAAGCCTCCTAGATATAATATGCCTCGAACCTTATTTTCAATCCAGCATGTATGTTAAATAAGTGTGCTAGTGATTTTCTTTCTGAAAGCTCCAATTTTATTTAAGTCAGGCAAATTGGAACTCTTTCTACGTGATCAGAAATGAGATTTGTTCCTAGATAGATATTTCAGAAAAGATGCTAAAAGACAAAAGATAAAAGTAATAGGTAAATAAATATCTCAAAAAGGCTATGGAGTAATTTTACAAAGTGCTATTTTGTGCACATTGTAATCCTCAGTTAGCCCTTCTTCTTTAAACAATAGTGACAAGAGCACAAATGGTGGCTTAAGATGGACTACATATTTTCATCTTTGGAGGTCAGGAGTTGGAAATGTCAAAAGGGTTCATACTTGGCCAAACTCTGCTCCCACTGAAGTGAATAGTACAACTCCCATTTTCTAGGAAGTATCGTGGTGACAAACTTTCAGACCTTGCAATCAATTTTTCATGGCTTTATACCCATTTATATTTTCAAAACTATTGTTGCAAGCAAATTCTTATTTGTCTTTCAAATGAAAAGAGGTTATTTTTGAGATTTTTAGTCTTCAGAATAAATCAGTGGGCTCTGAAAGAGTCTTTGCTTCTTAGGGGATTTGCTGCAAAACAGGGCTATAAGAATAATTCTTTAGAGCTCTTCCCAGCAAAGAATGTAGTGATTCCAAGAGCTCTACTTGTCAGACAAAAAAAGAAAGATCAGGGATAGTGTGAGTCTGCTATGCAATGGAGAAAGTGAGCCGGTAACGGAAGATATTAAGAAGGCAGAGCTGCTCAATGCCTACTTTCCTTCAGTCTTCACACAAAAAATAACATGTGACCAGATGACTAGCGAAGAGATCAAGGGGAAGGGATTCAGATCAGGATAAGTAAAAAACACATCAGAGATCTTCTGACTAATTTGAATGAATTCAAGTCAGTAGGGCCTGATGCTATTCATCTCAGGGTGCTGAAAGAATTAGCTGAAGAAATCTGAGCCACTGGCAACAATATTTGCAAACTCACAGATGACAGGAGAGGTTCCGGAGGATTGGAGAAGGGCTAATGTAGTGCCCATCTTTAAAAGGGGGAGCTAGGGAACTATAGACCAGTCAGCCTGACCTTGATACCTGGGAAGTTACAACAACAATGTATAAAACATTCAAATTTGGAAATACCTGGAGGATGAAGGGGTGATCACTAGAAGCCAGCATGGATTTACTAAGAACAAATCATGCAAAACAAGCTTGATTTCCTTCTTTGACCTTATAAATGGTTTGGTGGATAGGGGGAATGCGGTGGACAGAATATACCTGGACTTTAGCAAGGCTTTTGACACAGTCCCACACAACATTTTCATAAATAAGCTAGAGAAATGTGGGCTCAGTAGAACTACCACCATCAAGTGGATACATAATTGGTAACTATTAATGGAAGATGTCATACTGGAATGAGATCTCAAGTGGGATTCCACACGGATTTGTTCTGGGCCGGTATTTATTAGCATCTTTATTAATGACCTGGATGTAGGAACAGAGAGCATATTGATCAAATTTGCAGATGACACAAAGCTGGGGGAGCTGCAAACACTTTGGAGGATAGAGTTAAAATTGGAGAACTGGGCTATAGATAACATATAATTCAACAAAGACAAATGTAAGGTGCTACACTTAGGGAAGAAAAGCCAAATGCACAAATACAGAATGGGGGATAACTGGCTTGGCAGCAGCACTGCTGAGAAGGAACTGGGAGTTATGATGGATCACAACCTTAACATGAGTCAACAATACGATGCT
Source organism: Trachemys scripta elegans (assembly GCF_013100865.1). Classification (NCBI taxonomy): domain Eukaryota; kingdom Metazoa; phylum Chordata; order Testudines; family Emydidae; genus Trachemys; species Trachemys scripta. The sequence goes on from NC_048307.1 coordinate 28,849,099, forward strand.
GTTGCAAAAAAAGCAAATACAATTGTAGGTTGCATTAACAGAGGCATAGCATGTAAGTCATCGGAGGTGACAGTACGACTTGGGATTGGTTAGGCCTCAGTTGGAAAACTATGTCCAATTTTGGTGACTGATGTATAAAAAGGATGTAGAGAAACTGGAAAGGATCCAGAGGTGAGCGAAAAAGATGATCAAAGCTATATGAGCAAAGGCTGAAGAAACCGGGTTTGTTTAGTTTGGAAAAGAGGAGATTAAGGGGGACATTATAGCGGTCTTCAAATATTTGAAAGGCTGCCATAAAAAAGATGGATAAAAATTGTTCATTCTTGCCCCAGAGGGCAGGACAAGAGGCAATGAGTTCAAACTATAGCCTAGCAAATATAGATTAAATCTCAAGAAAAACTTTCAGACTGTAAGAACAGTGGGACAATGGATTAAACTGACTAGGGAAGTCATGGAAGCTCCTTCACTGGAGGTTTTGAAAGGGTTTTCATATGAGGAAAGATTAAAAAGACTGGAACTTTTCAGCTTGGAAAAAAGATGGCTAAGTGGGGGTATGATTAAAATCTTGATTGTGTGGAGAAAGTGAGCAAGGAAATGTTATTTACTCCTTCACATATCACAAGAACTAGGGGTCATCAAATGAAATTAATAGGCAGCAGGTTTAAAACAAACAAAAGTAAGTACTTCTTCACACAACACACAGTCAACCTGTGGAACTCCTTGCAAGAGGATGTTGTGAAGGCCAAGACTATAACAGAGCTCAAAAAGAACTAGATAAGGTCATGGAAGATAGGTCCATTTATGGCTATTAGCCAGGATGGGCAGAGATGCAACACCATGCTATGACTGTCCCTGGCCTATGTTTGCCAGAAGCTGGGAGTGGATGGCAAGAGATGGATCTCTTGATGACTGCCTGGCATTGTTGGCACCTAGCATTGTTGGAAGACAGGATTCTGGGCTAGATGGATCATTGATTGGTCTGACCCATTATGGCCATCATTATGAGGCTGGATAGCCATCTGTCTTGGCTGGCTTAGAACAACAACAACAAATCCTACATCTTGGCAGGGGCTTAGACTAGATGATGTTTGCGGTCCCTTCTAACCTTATTGTTCCATGATTCTACTGCAAAGAAATAGTGTTCTCTCGGGCCTTTTGGAGGGATATCTAGGAATAAGCTGCATTCAACAGAGGTTTGAAAGGAGATGTTTAAAAAAGGTTGTGACCATTACCAATCAAACTTTCCCAAGAGCAATCCATATTGACCAGGTTATTCAACTAATTGCTGAAGATACATACGTAAGACTAGCAGCCCATAGTATGGTGCCAGAAAGTTTTGTTGGAACATGATTTTCCATTCCACAAAAATAAATAAATAATGATAAATGTTATATTAAATTAGAATAAAAAAAAATCTTGAAATTTTTTTACAGGAAGGAAAGGCTGCAAATATTCCATTTCAAGAGAAGCAAAATGGAATTTTCTGGTTTACCAGCTGCCCATTTGGTAGACAGGCAGCCGAGCTTCCTGGGCTCTCCATCTGGCCAGCTTCCTGAGCTGGTCAGTTTCCCAGGCTGTCCACCAAGTGGTCTCTGGTCTCCCACCAGGCAGGAAGATGAGTATCCTATAATGGTGTCCTCTGAAACATCCAGCATTAAATGATTTCCATTAACCCCGCAGAAATGATAGTAACAGCAACGTAGCATGTGGTTTACTTGCAAGCCTCCGAGAACTATTTCCCCCCATTATACAATAATTTTACACACTGAACATGAACCAGCTTTGCACAACCAATGTGAAAGGGCCATGGCACTACAAATAAAACAGCAACTGGCACTAGAAAATGACTTGCTGCAGCAGCAACCAGAGCAGGAAGTTCCAACTTGTTGGAAATCAATTTATTATATACACAAGCTTTTACTGGAACAGGATTAGGTTGAGGACACACTTCTTTCATTCAAGGGAGAGAGGTAGCAATCAAGGAGAGCAGTTTGATCTTTGGCATCAGAGGAATGTTATTCTTTGCTGAAGAAGCAGCCTTACCATGACCAGTGGGTGAGAGGTAAAGGATGCTTTCTTATAGCAATCCTCTGCCGTTGACTCCGGAACTCCACCACAGTGAGAGGCGGAAGCGGAGTCGATGGGGGAGCGGCGGCCCTTGATCCCGCGCCGCAAGGATGCGAAGTAAGTGATTCTAAGTCAATCTAAGATATGTCGACTTCAGCTACGCTATTCTCGTAGCTGAAGTTGCGTATCTTAGATCGATCCCCACCCCAGTGTGGACCAGGCCTTAGAGTCAATGGGACTTTAATACATACTTACAGTTAAGCAAGTGCTAAGTACTTTCCTAAATAGTAATGGATTTAAGCATGCCCTTAAGAGCTTTCCTGAATCGGGGCCTTAGGTATGAGTCTTACAGTGAAACAAATAAGCATTTTCACCAGAGGCAGAGATCAATTGCAGAAGCAATGATGCAAGCTAGTGATCTGAACATATAAGTAGGAGTCACAAGTCCCAGGTTGTGACATTAACCATCTGGTTTGTCTAAGCCCATTCTTCATCTCTCCAGTTCAGTTTCCCCATCTCTAGAAATGGGGCTTATCCATACCTCCCCAAGGATTTGTGAGGTTAAAGTGTTATAAAATATTTTTTCTGAGATGAAGTAAGCTCCATAAATGATTGCACTATTAAATACTAAATGGTGTAATTAGCCTTTATTAACTTCTTTGTTTTGTTTAATGGAGGCATTTTCAGGTTTCAGAAAACTGCTGGTGATCTGGTCAATGAAAACTTCTGAACAATGCTACATCTGTTGCCAGCTCACAAGGAAAGTACTTATGTTTTTCTAATGGAAGGAAAGAGGCAGACTTGGAGCCTGTTTATGATGAGCAATCATCCCAGCCTTCCAATACTCATGCAGGGCATCCACCTGGTACAGGTTGGCAACTCACTGGATTGCATTAATGGAAAAACCTAATCTTTCACTTAAAACAAATTTACATGTTTCTTAGGGAGAAAATCTCAAGACATCTATCTATCTAAATATGACTTTCCAGTGTGTGAAGAGTAATGGGCTCTCCACAATCAAGCATGTATCTACCTTACAGATAATGTACAAAATGCTTTAAGAAGTCTTTTAAAACCAGTATCCCTTTCAGCACGTTGTGCTGCAGTCAAATATGGAAACATTAGATCACCACAGGTAAGAAATGAAAAAATCTGAGGGTTACTGCAAACTGCTCATTTTCTCTGTGGATCAGAACCAAGTTATTCAGCACAGGTGTTCTTGCAATTGTGATAAAACAGGAGAAATCATTTTGTTCAATGCCCTTTGAGATACACTAAACAACCACTGCATACAGTGGAGCATATTACTATACAACTCAGCTATCTAAGCCATGTACAACAGGATTATTAGCTGTCTCAAGACCTGCCAGTGACATTATCTTTTCCTTGGTTTCATGCACAGTTTGTGTTTATTAGTTAATTTTTATTGTTCCTACATCTGCAAAAATTATAATAATAATAAACGAAAAAGGCAACACAGTCTTTTTCCCCTATCTTTTCTTTTTTAATAAAAGCCTGGAATTTCCCATGCCATGAACAGGCATGTTACTATCATGACATGCATCATGCAGACTGGCACTTAACAACTGGGAGTGGGAAAATGGTTCTTTAGCCACGATACCTTGACACAGAGGGGCAATTGTTTAATGTTTAGAAATTTGTACATGTAGTTTCAAATGTGAGCAGATCAGAATATTTTCCAGTCACTGAAAATAAAAAGGAATATTTAACAAGAAGCTGAATATGATTTTGAGGAAACACAGTGGGATGTTAAGGCTTTATCTAACAGAATCTGACACAAAGGAAAAATATTTGTACCAGTCTATTTTATTTCTTAGGTCCATCTCTCATATTAATGCCTGAATCCATCTGTATCATTAAATCTTGGATACCCTTCAATTCCTCTGCATCCAACAGGTAGACTAATTTTTGACAAGGTGTAATGCCAATCACACTTAGGTCCCAATCCTATGATGCTAGTTCCAGTGGCCACACTGGATCCAACTAGAGGATTAAGGTGTTACAGACAATATGACACTACAGATTTGAAAAGCTATGAATATGCAATGATAGGCTTCTTGGATCTTGTTACAGAGGTTGATAAAGTTATTGCTATTGCCTCTTTTGCACCAATACCATGTACAACTTTGTGCACAGCTCAGTATATTTTTAACACGTTTTAACACTGCAGTAAAACTGATTTACAAAACAATATTCAGTCCCTCCTTTCCTTCCTCACCTATTTCCCCTCTACACACTCCCCCATTCAGACAGCAGCCCAACATTTATACTGATAGTTTATTATACTTTACAATGAACAAATGTGCAATTTGTTTACTTGGCATGGTTGGTAATTTGCATCACAAAAATGGTAGAACCCTCAAAAAAAATCTTTCACTGACGATCTGCCATTCGAAATAATCTCTTTGTTTGTATTATTAATGACTCGTCTCATTGACAACCCTCTTCAAAGAAAATTGTAACTTTCCTCCACCACACACTCCGTTAGCACACAATAAACAGGGGCTGCCAGAAACTATGAATAAAATGATTGTTTTTAAAATTTAACTTTTGCTCATCCCTAGCATGAGGACATTTGAAATGCATGACTTTGACAGGATTATGCTTATTAAATAAAAAACACTGCAAAATTTCACAATTGTATTCCTGTTTATGTGAGCTGGACGTGACACCTGGCAGAACATTGTTTCCTGCCACAGAGTCTAGATTATGCACATGGGCCACAATTCAGACAGGCATTGAAGTGTGTGCTTAATTCAGACATCTGAACTGGGGCCATGATCCTGCAATGTGCTGAGCACGTACAACTTCTACTGAAATCAATGCAGTCATTGATCGGGCTTATGCCTCTGGGAAATATAAGTAGGTGGACATTGTCTCATGTTGCCTCCTCCACTCTGCCACTGGTGTCAGCCTCAATGCCCCATTAGTTCATGTGGATTAGTTCATGCCCTATTAGATCTGTGGACACACACATGCATGCGCATACACACACACTCTCTCTCCCTCACACACACACACTTGCTATTGAAATGCCAAAGTCAAGGTATACTTAGAGTAATGCAACATGCAAAAAAAAAAAAAAAAAAAAAAGGAATGCAGTATATTACCATATGGTTCCACAAAATGGGCATTTCCTTATATATTTGTGTGTGTGTGTGTGTGTGCACGCGCGTGCGCATGCAAGGGGAAGATTTAAGATCAACGCAGGAATCTTACTTGAGAATAAATGTTATAATAAATTTAGTTTTTTGTATAGGGAATAAATTCTCAAAATTAACTATGCCTGAATTGAGATTTTGTTGGGGGAATATTATACTATTCTTGAAAGGCATATGTTATGGAATCTTTTTTGAATAAATATTACTAGAAACTTCCATTTATAATGCTCAGATTTTATCAGAATCTACTTTTCATTAACATTTTCCTCTGAATTATAATAGGCTAAACCCTGCTGGATCAAACCTTTTTGCACTGCTGTTCCAAAAATAAAGATGTTTAATAAGAATGTCTGTCTCCATGTGATGTGCTTATAGAATAACAGAGTAGTCAGTGCTCAGAAATTTTTTTTGAAAGAATAGATGAGACAGTTATATGTATGTTTGCAAAAAATATTTTTAACACACACAATGAACTTTTGTGAGCTTTAGAAACCTGGCTCTATAAATAATAATTAGTTTATGCAAACATGTATTCAGAAATATTTATGATGAAACGTCAATTCAAAATTAAAAAGGCAAACATCTTTAACCTAATGAAATTACTCCAAGAACATTCCAATGTCAAGGTAACTCACTTAATTATCCATTATCATAGAAATGGAGACATAATGTTAATTAAAATGAAGGGGCAAAACCATTTCCATTTTTTATTAAGATACATTGGCCTCTTGAACAGCTATTAGCCTTGCTGTCAGGGTTAGGTGGAGGACAAAATTTGCCCTGGTAGATAGACCATTGCAAGCTGATTTCAAAAGCTTAGGAACTGCAATGTCATAATGAGAGGCAATTGGAAAACTATCTGCAAGCCATTTATATTGACAGCACACAGGAAGCTTTTGTGTTATGACCACTTATTTCTGCAGTGTATTTTGCAGCTGCAGTGCTCAGTCACCTCAAACAATGAAAAGAATTATCCATGCTTGCAGTTGAGAATACAAATATACCTGAGCATTGCCTGCAATTGTAAGTGGCAATTGGCAAACAAAACCTTCCAGCAATATACTTGTCTTAGTTACAACTTTATTTGTCAGATTAACAGTACTGCTTGCTTATGCAGATATTTTGGGAGTGGATTATCACACACACGGTAGGACTTTTTACCTTCAAGGATGAACAATGTGGAATGAAGGAGAATGAAGGGCCTGGATCATTTCAGTGCATCACATACTGCAAATTTCAATTCTGGTTACAGTCAGCCAGTTGGAGTGAAGTTGTTGTGAAAATAAAATGACTTAACTATAGGAAAGTCCCACATTACCATGCATTTGTTGATACAGTTATGATTCCAATAGCGATGTTTCTGTACATATTTATAATGCTGGCATTGGTAAATCAAATGAAGTCTGTTGCAAATCAGCTATGAAGTTGTCAACTACAGGACAAGAAGTGCCAGGATAGCTATAACACTGCTCTACAGCCAAAATGCTTCTGAAATAAATGTAGTCAAACTTCAATAATTTTTGGTCACTGAGAACGAAAATGATGCTTAAAATTGTTGATTGGCTCTAGTTTTCAAGATATGCTATTGGGTCAGTATATACGACCCTTGACTTGGGAGTGGCGGAGGATAAGTGAGTTATAAAGGGAAGGGATCTCAATTTAAACCAGAAATGACTAAAATACATCTTTGACTGGATCTAGGAATAAATCTATGACTGGGTTTGGACAGTACTTGCTTTTTAGGCAAAACAATGAATGATGCAATCTGAAGCTGGTATTGCGTCATACATGATATGAATTGCATCATGTTATTCCTAGAAGTCATGGATGATGCAATCATAACGAAGCTTACATCACTCTGCTGAACAAATTGCCCTATATCAGCTCTAGAAATCATACAGTGTCGTGCTCTCTTATTTGTCAGTGTTTGATTTTGCAAAGGGACACATTTCTGTTTAGCCAAAGTGAGCAGAGATGCCTCGTACTTGTATGAGCAGTGCAGATAACTTCTGCTAGGTTTGTGGTGAAGTAACTTTTGCATCACAAAAGCGCAGTATAACCACTCTGGTTAAGAAAGCCTATCACCTTTATTTTGGCTGCAAAATTGGAGATCAGGACAAGAGGTGGGCCCCACACATATGCTGCAACACTTGTGCAACAAATCTTCACCAGTGGTTGAACACGAAAAGGAAATCTATGCCTTTTGCAGTGCCAATGATTTGGAGAGAACCAACAGATCATACCAGCAATTGTTACTTCTGCATGGTGCCTCCAGTTGGGAAAGGTGTGTCAAAGAAGAAAAAGTGGACTGTGCATTATCCAAACATTCCATCAGCTATACGCCCAGTACCCCACGGAGAAGGACTGCCGGTTCCTGTTGCACCAGAATCATTCTCACTTGAGTCAGACGAGGAAGAGGATGAAACTTCTGGTCCTGAACCATCAATGTCACAGGACCCACATTTTCTCCCATCCTCCTCCTCTGAACCACACCTCATAACACGAGGTGAACTGAATGACCTTGTCAGGGATTTGGAACTACCCAGGAGTAAGGCAGAGCTGTTGGGCTCCAGACTACAGCAGTGGCAGGTGATGTTAGGGTTTCCATGTTCCGTGACTGTCAAAAGGATCTTGTCCCATTCTTCTTCATGGAAGGTGATCTTGTAGCCTGCAATAACATCGATGGTGTGATGGCAGCCCTCAACATCGTTCACGATCCAGATGAGTGGAGACTGTTCATTGATTCATCGAAGACGAGTCTTAAAGCTGTTTTACTGCATAATGGCAATGTTTTGCCATCAATTCCAGTTGGTCATGCAGTCCATATGAAGGATACCTATGACAACATGAAACAACTTTTGAGGTGCATAAACTATGACCAACATCAGTGGCAGCTTTGTGGCGATTTGAAGGTTGTTGCTCTCTTGCTTGGTCTGCAGACTGGATACACAAAAGTACTGCTGTTTTCTCTGCGAATGGGATAGTTGTGTAAGAGATTCCCAGTACCATCAAGAAAGATTGGCCACTCCGACAGTCATTGGAGCCTGGGAGGAAAAGTGTTCAGCATCCATCACTTGTTGAATCAAGGAAGATTTTGTTACCACCCTTACACATCAAGCTGGGTCTGATGAAGAACTTTGTCAAGGCCATTGACAAAACACAAGCAGCTTTCAAGTACCTCCGTGGAAAATTTCCAAGGTTAAGTGAAGCTAAGATAAAGGAAGGTGTCTTTGTTGGTCCTCAGATTCATGAACTTCTTCGAGATGATGCATTTGACCATGCACTGCGTGGCAAGGAAAAAAACATCATGGAAAGCCTTCCAGTTAGTGGCAATAAATTTTCTTGGAAACAACAAGGCAGACAACTACAGGTTGTTGGTGGAAAACCTCCTCAAGGCATACAAAAGCCTTGGTTCCAACATGTCACTAAAGATAAACTTTTTGCACTCTCATCTAGATTTTTTTCCACCGAACTGCGGAGCAGTGAGCGACGAGCACAGCGAGCGATTTCACCAGGACATTGCAACAATGCAGAAACGCTATCAGGGCAAATGGAACCCATCAATGCTTGCAGACTATTGCTGGACAGCGACAAGAGATGCTCCATTTAATGAATACAAGAGACAAGCCAAGAAGCGCCGAGTAGACACTGAATAGGACTAAACTATGTACATAATAGTTTTTTGCCTTTTGTTTCATAATAAATTTGATTTATATAACCCTTTTGCTGATTTTTAAAGTGTTACATAAACAGGACAGGTGAAATATTATCATGTAAAGCAACCATAAACACATGAAGACCTAGGTTTACAATTTATGATTAAAACTCTATTATCTACACAATATACATAGACATAAAATGTAAAAACTTAAATATCTTAGAAATAGTAGCCAGTTGTTTTAATTGTCATATTTGAATTCAGCACATCAAAATACATAATAAATAGCACAGTTTATTTCTGAAGCAGACGACTTCTCAAAAATTGTAGACCAGTGTAATCAGAGCCTGTGGCCTAATCCAGTATATGATAATTTAAGCAATATTCCATGGGTGCCAGAATTAGTCTATTTACTAAAGTTTTTTTTTCAAAATAATGTTTTGTGCTAACCGACGAGAATTGAGGCAAGAGTACTCTTGCAGAATTTTGAGCTGTAACTAACAATGGAATTCAGCAGATTTTGATTTTGCTGATGCTTTAGTTACACACCAGTGTATTCCAGAATTGAATTTATTCCAGAACAGAACTTAAATTACCAATTGTCATAGCTAGTTTCATGATCTGCCATATTCAACGTATTTGTTGCAGAGGTATATTGAAAAAGAATGGTGAATCACTCAACAAAGAGTGCAGTGATTATTTTGGAAGACAAATGAATGAAAAGAAACCAAGGAGAAATTAAAAACATGTAAACTGAACCAGGTTGTCATAGATTGCATATAGCAGGAAGAAATTGTAGAGGAATTTAGGAAAATGAGAAGGAGAAGCCACCTGAGCCTGGCGAAGTACCAATGGACCCGCTGAAGTAATTCGGAAGGGAAGACTTAAGTATTTTACAAGTCTGTTCAATGACATGACATTCTTAATAAAGAGAAAATGCAAGATTAATGGCATAAAAGCTTTGTGGTACCAATTTTTAAATGTAAAGGTGATATTACACTGTGCGCTAATTATCTCCCAATTAAGGTGATGTCACATGGTATGAGTATGGGAGGAGATTATTGAAAAGCATCTGAGTAGAACAGTTGAAATTTGGAAGGGTAAATAGGGATTTATGCTGGGAAGGAATACAATTAATGACATATTTGCTCTATGAATCCTCATGGAGAAGTTCAGGGAAAAGAGACAGCGACTGGGTATGGTCTTTGTGAATTTGGAGAAGGTGTACAGTCATGTACCAAGATAACTAATTTGATGGAATTTGTGACAGAGACGAGTGCCAGAAGGATATGTCCGTTTTATCCAGGATATGTATGATGGAATGACTACCATAGTAAAAACCAAATGGGTCTACAGCAAAGAATTTCCAGGTAATGTTGGCCTCATCAGAGGTCAGCATGACCCTTTTTTTGTTTGAGAGTGTCATGTATGTGATAATTGAGAATATACAAAGTAAGCTGCCTTGGAATATGCTGATTGCTGATGACTTAGTGATAGTTGGGGAAGATTGTGAGACCCTGCAAACCAACTTTGAACAGTGGCAACAAAGTTTTCAGCAGGAAGGATTTAGAGTGAGCTTTGGTAAAATTGAGGCTTTGATAACTGAGGGTGGAGGTCGCACCATAAAGGATATCACAGGCAGAGAGTTTAGAAGAATTAAATAATTTAAATACCTAGGATCAATGGTTACTGAGAATGGTGCCCTCCCAAGTGATACTTAGCACATACTAAAACTGCTTGGTGCAAATGGCAGGAGCTGACTCCAATTGTGTGTTCAAAAGTTGCCAATAAAGTTAGAAAGTAAAGAGGAGTGGATAAAATTGGAATTCCACCCATTCTAATGTATAGAACAGAGTTGGCAGCCTCAAGAAGAGAAATCAGTATGCTCACCACTACAGAAATGAAGATGTTGAGAAGGTCAAAGGATTGGGCATTCCATGATAGGAAATGAACTAAGGTTGTGAGGGACCTAATGCAAGTTGCCCCAACTGAGGACAAGTTAAGGGAGGCTAGGCTATGTTGGTATGGACATAATGGAGTGGAATCCCAAGAGTTATACTGGTAGGATGGCCCTTGCTATGTTCATGGATGGAAGACTATCAAGGGGGAGGCCCAAGATTCAGTACATGGACCTTAGAGAGACCAATTTGCACAACAGCCAGGCATACAACCATGAATTTGGAAGAAGGCTATGAAAGTCACTGAGCCCAAATAACGAAGTGGCAAGAAGCAAAAAGAAAAAGAGGAGGGAAGCAAAAAGGAGCGGATGAAGGTGGAGGAGTCAGTCATGTATAACAAAAAGGACAGTGCTAACCCTCCCTTCTCTTCACCCCTACTGAGATCCTTCCACAGATTCCTAACGGGGACTGGGCTTTGCAGGTGGACAGGGATGGAATGAAAGATGCCTGCTGTCCTTTCCCCCACTTAATCCCACATGGATTACAGATGTACATAAACCCCCATCAGCACTAAACCACACTAGTTTCCCACCAATCAGTAAACTCCCCTGTTCCCTCTGCCCCTGAAGGAATATCATGTGACTTTTGAAAGAATCATACTGCAGTGCGGTTGAGGGGCCTGGAGGTAGTGAGGAAGACAGGGCCTCTACATGGATGTTCTGAGATCTGTGGGTTTCAAGAGCCAAATTCAAACATGAACTTTTCCCCGGCCTTACATGGCATTGGTTTTGCATAATACCTGTAATAATCAACTCAATCACATCTGAAGGAACCTTACAATACATTCCATGTAGGATCTTAATTTGGAGATTTTCTGTTTCCATGGTTACTCATACATCCCTGCATTTCAAAATTGCCATAGTAAAACAATGATAAAAATAAGGCAACAGTGTAAAACAAACCACCGCATCTTAGGCGATTTATTCTCCTTCACCCTATCACTTGATAAAACTCCCTCAGATGACCATTACTATACCCCTCCTCTCAAAAGAAGTCGATTGGCAAACCTGTCTTTCATAATATGTGCCCAATTATTAGACAGATTCCTTGCCTCCCCCTCGAGTAACTTTACAACTACTGTATATATCTTGCAATAAGGTGGAAGGGTTACTATGGCAACATTATTCCAGGAATAAATAACACAATATTGCTTCTGACTCCTTTCAACAAATAAAAGAAAAAAGAATTGAGCACATTCTGGATTAATGGCATTATTTATTTAGAAGACTACATATAGTGTTTATATTCAAAACCACTACCTGCTTTTGGTGCAGTGTTCAGTCTTCACTGAACAATTAGGACTGCACCAAACAAACAAGATATTCACTTCTGGAAAATTGTAGAGGTTACTGCTATATCTCTGACCTCATTTGTCACCAGGACCTGAGAGTGTTAATCGCAGACCATAGACCTTATGCAGAGGCCAAATCCAGCTCATCTTACCCATGCAATTAGTTGCATTGACTTTGGTGCCTACCAATTACATTGTATTGGTCATTATTCAAGTGCCTTATTAAGATTGGGCAAAATTCTTCTCTTATGTTCACAAGTGGAAGAGGAGGGAAGGGAAGGGGGCTATTCCTATCTCCAGGCTCATCAGTTGGGTGCTGAACACTTTATAAACAAGTGTGAATAAATCAAAAATAAAAATAATAATGTGCTCTTCAGTGGTTATAGGCAAGGATGACTCAGGTCATAGGGGATGAGCTGCTGGGCACACTTTGCTGCAGTTCTGAATTCAAGATGCATACACCTGTAGCTAGTACAGAATAACTAAGTGATGGTCTTTGAATTCTACTGCGCAATTTTGCCTTCAACAATAACAGCTCAAAATTCAAGTAAACCCGTTAGACTTGACAGAAATAACATTTCATAGCGTATTTAACTGAAGTTTAGTTTAGAACAATACTCTGTGTTAAATTTTTATTTCAGAGCATTGCTAACAAGCATATGCAATGGGGCAAAGCTTAGCTTTGATTGGAAGAATCATATTAGTAACCACATAACCATCATTTTACCTAGAAGACTCTTCCACTGAATACAAATAGTAAGTAAATGTCACTAACCATATCCCTGCTCCTATAGTAACTCTGATTATGAGGTTTTTGCTTTGCTTATGTTCATTTGATCAGATGATTTTATCAATTTTAAATCTGTGAAATAAATGGGCAAACTCACAACTTTGCTCATGGAAGAAATGTCACTATTTTCCACATAAAAAGCTGTGACAGACTTCAGAGTCACTCTGATCAAATAGCTATTGCACTCTCCAAAGAGTAAGTTTCTTCATGCAAACACTTGAAATGCGATTAGGTAGTTTCATACACAGCCCTGAGAATGACCACGTTATTGGGGAAATATCTGGTTGCATAGCTGACCAGACCAAATTCTGATTGCGCGTTGGTGCACATAAAAATACCAGTCGTGAAGATTGCAGTGGAAGATAGCCATCCCCACCCTGGTCACTCTGGAGAATCACATGCAAATCACACACGGTGCACTAGAAGGTGTGTCATAGGGGTCAGTGGACATGGTGTCGACATTTATACACATCCTGACTTGGCAATTTCTGCTCTAAATAGGAACAGATGGGCAGTAACTATTGTGCAGGAGGCTGGTCTTGATCAGAATAGCAGATCTTGATGACAATACATTATACATCAACATTGTTGTTGGTGGGTGTCTCCATCTGGAGAAGTGTTACCTCTGTTTGTAGGTGCCAGCCAGAATCTAGCATACAAGCAATAATATGTAATTAACCCCACACAGAAGCCTTTGGATTTAATATCTTTTTATTGATTTCATAATGACTTTTTGATTCACACAGCTAGGTGTGAGCTTTTCTGCTGAAAATAAGTAATGAACTACAAATTGAGGGAATTAGTTAACAATTAGTCATCAGATGTTAGACAGCCTGAATGAATGGCGTGAGATTAATTAAAACCCAATAACTTTCAATGTCCTACAAGAATTGACTCTTCATTTATTACTAATTAAAATCCATCTTTAATATATATGTACATACATTAAAACTTGGACTCTTCTTCAGTATAAGCCTAGACCAGGTGATGCATTTGAGAAATGCAAAAAGGCACACCAACATAATATGAAGAGTCTAACCCAAACTGATATAACATGTCTATCCTAAGAGCTAATGCTCAGATTCAGTGCTTTACATACTTCTTTGCATTACGTTGGTGCTGTGGTCTCGGTACAGCTGGTAATTGGCCATGTCAAAAATTCTACAGTATCTAGTATCGTCCAGTTTGAGGTTGATGGTGGGGTAGAAATTGTTGAAATCATGATGGAATTCCTGAAGGGCTTCTTTTCCATGGGTCCTCAGCCTGGACCAGTCCACACAAGAGATCCACTTCCTGGACACTACAGTACTAATAAACGATGGCCACATAAACACCACTCTATACCGGAAGCCTACTGACAGCTATACTTACCTATATGCCTCCAGCTTTCATCCAGATCACACCACTCGATCCATTGTCTACAGCCAAGCTCTACGATACAATCACATTTGCTCCAACCCCTCAGACAGAGACAAACACCTACAAGATCTCTATCAAGCGTTCTTACAACTACAATACCCACCTGCTGAAGTGAAAAAACAGATTGACAGAACCAGAAGAGTACCCAGAAGTCACCTACTACAGGAAAGGCCCAACAAAGAAAGTAACAGAACGCCACTAGCCATCACCTTCAGTCCCCAACTAAAACCGCATTTTCATTACCACTACAAACAGTTCTTTTTCTCTCCTGCTGATAAAAGCTCACCTTAACTGATCACTCTCCTTATAGTGTTTATGGTAATGCCCATTGTTTTATATTCTCTGTGTGTTTATATATATATCTTCCTACTGTATTTTCCACTACATGCATCCAATGAAGTGGGCTGTAGCCCACGAAAGCTTATGTTCAAATAAATTTGATGGTCTCTAAGGTGCCACAAGTACTCCTGTTCTTTTTGCGGATACAGACTAACACAGCTGCTACTCTGAAATCTGAAAAATATATACTAAATACTTTCCTCAAGTGAGTCAAATTTGTATTTATTTTGTTATTCATCTATTAGTATTGATTTTGTGACTGTGAGTTTCAAAGGAAGAGTTTTAAAACTGAAGTTCACTGGAACCCGGATACCTAACTCCCTTTGGCTGGTTTTGGAAATCCCAGTCTGTATGCTTAATGGCTGAGAATTTACCACTGAAATATTTTTGAAGGGAAAATGCAGTTTCCACAAAATCAAAATTTTCTCTGGGAAAATTTCAATTTTGCTGAAATGTTTCATCTTTCTGTCAGGAAAAATCAAAATTATTTTTTTGTTTCATATCAAGTCAGTATTCCTGTGTGTCCTTTTGAGCAGTTGTGGTGTCTCATGGCAATTTGGGGTTGAACAAAACTGCATTTTTCAGCAAATAAACTATTCATCTGAAAAATGTTGCCCACCTCTAGACAAGAGGCATCTGAACTACAACTACTGTGAGGCACTGAGGCACCTCAGGCAAATAGAGTTCAACACTGAAACAAGCTGAAATTAAACATGGATTCAGGTCAACAAATCAAAACAGAATATTTCAATTTGGGAATATCAAAATTTGTTTTTAATTGAAAAGATCAATTTTGGTTAATGTTGATATTTTGATTCCCCCCACCCCACCCCCGATTCGAGATGAACACAGATGTCAAAATATTGAAATTGCTGTGGGATTTCCAACAGCTGTAATGCTTTGTTATAGTGCTCCACAAGATAGAGCTCTTAAAGGGCTAGATCACTGGTTTACTTGAAATACAGCCAAAGCCAACCCCAACCCCACCATTGCACAACAAAAAAGGAAGAGAAAACTCATCGAAGTTACAAGTGGTGGGTATATCCTAGGTCATGGATACGAATCGTCCTAAACTGGGGCACAAAGGGAGGGACGGTGTTGAATGTTGGCGTATAAGAGACAGTAATTCTACCAGTAACAGTAGTGTTAGAGACATTCCCTATGATGAGGAAAAGGTGATATTTCATAAAGCTGATATAAATATAACTAGCCAGTGCAAAAAGATTTTTAAAATGGAATAAGTGAACTGCTAAGACAAAGAGATGCTCACTCTAACTTCCTTGTATTATTCTGAAAAATCGTATTTCTACTTACTCATGAAGAAGAAAATTTAAATTCATTCGTACGGAAACAAAAAAATAATAAGATGACATTAAGACAAACAAGGCCCCCACCACCTAATACTGTTGCTCATTGGATGCTAATCCTGCTTCCTATGTGGAGCCACTTTATATACATTTCTGGTTACCTTGCTATCTTGTATGCAAAAACTCCATGGTAATTTTGAAATAACTGAAGTCACATTATATTACATCATTACAACAGAAATATATATTAAAATATACAGACATTTTGTACCACCTATGAGGACTATGGCAACTACTGTATATTATGAATGGAACTATTCCTATCATTCTTTTATACAGGTGCAAAATGCATAATACAATACAGCACTACACAACTTTGTCCATTATACCTGTTAAGATGCTCTGAAATATGATACATCCTCAAAGAATAGTTATCCTCAAAAATGGGATTATTCAAGAGATGATTTTGGTAAACAGGACACATAGGTCTATTCGTAGATGGATAGTCTTTGTAGATAATATCAATAGAGTTTTACTCATTGTGAATTGTCTCTCATTATTTTTAACACTATTTTGTCATTTACTTCTACAAATCAGAGTCTAAATGATTTTGCAGTTCAGTATTTTCCAGTAATTGTATACAAAGTGTAAGATAAAGTATCTGTGCTATTAAATTGGTATGTTCAGTTATGTTAAATAGCAAAGTTTTTATCTAGAAGACAAACAGCAGAAATCATCAGTTTATCTGGGAAAAAATACAATTCTTAGTGCAACTGCTGACAGCAATCACACTTTCATATTTTTAGTTCATTTTGTGGCATAGCCAAAATGAGTTATGATTTATTTTTTATTAGTAGGGATATAATAAACACTTTGGTATTAATGAAATTTAAAAAAAGAAATGCATAATTGTAATTAGTACTTAGAAAGCAATTTCTTTTTGTTTGTATAAGTATATAGATTCCCCCCCACACACTAGTGCTACTCCTTACAATCCAACTTTAAAAGAATGACAAAATACTCAGAATCTGATGCAGTTCATTTACATTTGGTCTCAGTCCCATATACCTGCTCCCAAAACACCACTATTTTCTGTCAAGAACTCTTCACATAAAACAATTCCATAGGGATGCAGCATTTTGTTTCTAGAAGCATTCAGTCAGCAGAAAAGAACAGCAAACTACATAAATCCTTATCCAGCAGAAAGCACCCTTGGCAAAACCTGACTTGGACAGCCCTGGGGAGTTGGTTTGGTTCACAGCTGAAGAATTTGTTTCCTTTTTCTAGGTGATATTCCATCCCTCCACATAGCTGCCACGTAACATTGCATCAAGGACACCCCATTTCCAGGTCAATTGGGCATATGGGAATGACATTGCAAGGCACAATGAGCAGTATTCCTGTCATAGAGGAATGGGGCCGGGAATGGGACAAGATTATCCACTGGCGGAATGAATGAAAGTCAGACAGACAGGAACTTTAAAGGAGCCAAGTAACCTGAAGATGTCTTTTTTATCAGACAGCTCCATTCTAGCCAGGAAAAAGAGGTGCTTTTTGAGCAGATTTCCCATGTCTCTTACAACAGCCCCTAATGCCAACAAATAACTGTGGGTCTGAGAGCTCCTCACAACTTCAGCGCTCATTGGCATCATTTATCATTACAAGTAACTGGAGGTTAAAAATGATGTGACCTCAAACTCATCCCAGGTAATTTTTTCTCTTCCGTCTCCCTCTAAAGATCCATCCCTAGGCCTTTCATCCTAGTCAGCTTCCAAGAGCTTTTAGGACTGGTGCAGCCCAAGAAGCCCAGGCTATTTTCTGCTGAATCACAAGTGTTAGAGATCTTTATACGGTAATGATTGCTGACAAATGCCTTTATCATTCAGGCTTATTTCAGTTGAGCAGATGAATACGTTTACATAGAAGAGGTATATAATGAGCACTCATGGGATATGGATTTTTATCTCTTGAATGAAATGAACAGTTTATAACTCAAGCAAGGTGAAGACACTAATGAATTATTAAGGTCTCTTCTCATGAGTGTGATAAATTCTACATACCATAAATACTGATTAGGTATGCTAGTAAAATATTTGGTTTATTCATTCTATTATTGTGAATCATGTTCAACTTGATTTGAAGTCAAGTGATTGAAAATGAATAAGGGGTGGGGAAAAGTGTTCTAAGCACAATACACCTTAAGTTTATGGTTGAAAACAAAAAACAAACAGCAGCAATTCCGTAGCATCTGCCATCCAAAAAGATGCCAAAGCAATAAGGTTTACTACACCCACCACTAGAAAGCACTCCCCCAGTACAGCTGAGTGGGAAATGGTTTTCCCAACGGGAATATTTTTGAAAATTAAAAAACAAAAACTGTACTGTACTGTCCTGAATTGGGATAAAAAAAATCTTGAAGATTTTTGTGAAATAAATAAAAAAAAAGTTTTTTTTATTCAGGTCAATTGACATGTTTTGTTTTGATTTAGACCTTTTAAAATCTTTTTTTCTGCATTATTAGCTTAAATTTTTAAACAAAAAAGTAACAAACTATAAAATAAGAATTTTTCATTTTGACAGTTTTGAAAAATATTTTCAAAAAGTTTTCAATTTCAGAGATTTGTCAAGACTGACCCTGTTTCACAAACAGTTTCTATTTTGACAAATCTGCATTTTTCAACAAAAAACCTTTTGATGTGAAAATGCTGACCAGTGCTACCCGCAAAGGCCTGAGGTGAGAAAAGGGCATGTCTAACAGAACACAGCGACATCATACTGAAGTTTAGGACAGAAAGTGAAGGAAAGCCCTATGTTCAATTGAAACTGAAGGATAAATTTAGGTACGCAGAAAGTAATAATGTACTTTCACATTCAGAAAGGACCCCATTGCTAACATTCCTTTTTTTTCTTTTTCTTTTTTTTAAGTGAAAAGTGCCAGGGCATCACTAATGACCACAAACCATCAGGCCTCTCAATTTTTACTTCAAAAAGACTGTTTCAGAACAGCATGTCCTAATACCATGCTGGGGCACAGGTACTATTACTGGCTGACTTTGAGTGAAAAATGCTATCTGTTGTCTCACCAATACTACTCTCTGAAATACCGAGGTGTTCCTGGAAGGCCTTCCTTTCTTTTTAGCTTGTGAGATCTGATGGGATCACAGACCAAGATCACATAGCTGGATGCTCTAAAAAAAATAATTTTTTTAAAATGATGGTAGAAATGTCTGGTGAGGCACTCAAACCTGGAGTTTTTAGATTTTACTAATGATGCATTAGTTTTACAGTACATTTATAGATTGTACTATGTTTTATCACTACATTCCAATCTTTATCTGCAGAACAGATGGATATTAGTGCTATTAGATCTTTTGATACTCTATGCCATGAAAATAAAAATGTCAAAGTCCAATTATGACTGTACAAGAGAACACTACACATCTTCAACCTTTCACTTTATTTTAATTTCATAACTCTCTCGCCTCCCTCTCACTGATTGTTACATTTTTACATGGGGATAGGACCCCATCGACAGATATTACAGGCAACTGAGAAAGGTCATAGCTAATCCAGCCTCATTGTTTGGTACCACATAAAAGAACTGTACTATTTTGTCCAGAGTTTACTGGTAGGGCAGTTGAAAGAATGCAAACTTGAATTGTCTGTCTTTTCTCCATCATAATCACTGAAAGAGCAGAAAAAAATATTTTAGTTTACTGTATTCTGCTGTTTTCCCCCCTGGATAGCAGGCAAACACTGCATCTGGAGATGTCTAGAAAATTCCACAACAGGCATCACAATGACTCAGGAGAGCTGGCAATTACTTGACAGCTTTTCTAACCAACAACAGTAATTCCTGTGGGATTCACAAAGAGTCCTGAGCTGCTGTCATGCTTAGTCACTATCTGTCTGGGCCAGACTGAGCCCAAATTTATGCTGGATTCAATCAGTGTAAACCTACTTTCATACCTCCTGAGGTGAAAAGTCCGACATGAGAGGCTGTAGTGCAGGAAGACAGCTGTAACTTATCATCCAGAGAAACACAACCCCAAAAGTGGACAATTCTGTCCAGAAATGATCACATCAAGGGTAGAAGGAGGTTATGCTGAGGCAGCTACCTGTACTGGCAGGTGTTCTGCAGAGCTCTGGACAGCAACTAAAATTATAGCCCCATTCTCTGGTAGAAAGGCCCAAGGGAGGATTATGCCCTCATTTGGAGCATAACCTTCTTGGAGTTGGGATTCCAGGATCTGGCCCACAGGAGTGTTTTACGTACATGTAAGCTATTCTGATTCTGAATTAAGATAAAGGTTAATGATGATTTTGACTATTACTGCAGTCAATTTAAACTGTCAAATGTTTGCAATGTTGAAATGATTTATTTCCAAAAGCAGAGGCATTTATTTTCGCAAAAGAAAAATAAACATGCTATTCATTTGCAGATGAACTCCAACTCCATGGTGATACTTATTCTGCATTCTATTTTCTCCAGTAGAACCGTTAACATGAGAGAAGAAAAATTATGTAAGTATTTCCTGCCAGATTCTACCATCATGGAGGTGCTCTCTCAGCCATAGTTTTCTGTTGTTTTCTTCCTGCACAGCTTAGACAAACCTAAGGTTTAGTTTAAAGCCTGTGTTTTAGTGCCCTTAGATCTGGTGAATGATGTGTGTGTTAGGGACTAGACATAGATGGTCTGACCTATTGGTCAGAGTGGGAGTCAGGTCTAGTGGTCAGAGCAGGCATCTAGATCGGGGAATGGAGTTTAGGGTCAGCACTAGAGTCAACTGCTAATTACCAGAGGCAGGGACTGAAGTGTCAGAGTCAGGGTCAGATACCAAATGCCAGAGCTCAGGAACAAGCCAGAGTTGGAGTCAGAAGTCACAGCTAGGGGTCACAGCTAGAACTGGTAGCTAATGGTTGAAACGAGGTGTAAAGGCAGGAATTGGAGGGGAGGCAAGGATCAGGATGGGAACTCGGAGCGAAGGCAAAGGCGAGGCTGGAGCCAGAAACAAGAAGCAGGTCAGGAGCAAGAGAGGAATCAGGAACAGGATTGGATGCAGAATGCAGGAAGCACCCGACAAGGTGCAATACAGCAGCAACAGGGAGTCGCCTAATTGCTCAGACAACATCCTGTTCCTTCTTCTGGCTTAAATAGCATGATTGGATCAAAGGGAGGCAGGTGCCAGACGATCCTCCAATCAGAACTCCCATTAGGGGTGCCTTGGCTGAGGCTGTAGTCCCACTAGTTCCTTGGCCTGCCAGGTTTCAGCAGCCATCGAATGGTAGCCAGGATGTAATGACTGTCTGAAAACACACAGGCCTGCGCTAGAGACCTGGGACATCACAGTGCGGAAGGCATGCATTGCAGCTGAACACTCGCAGGAGGAATTCTGGTGGGTCAGACTTCTGGGACAGTGCACACTAGAACAGCAGCTCCATCACCCTTGGAAAGGGTACATGTGTAGATGGGGTGTGGTCATGGTCCGACTCTGATCCCTTCCCTTAGCTATCACTAGAGGGGTAGAAAGAGGAAGCAGGGCTGGTGTTCCCTGTTTGGTGTGGAGCAGCACAAAAGAGGTAGAAGAAGAGTCTCCTTGCACCCTTCCCAACTTTGTGAAAGCACACAGGGCCTAATCACAACCAAATTTCTGTCACTTTGCTGTGCTGTTCTTTGGCAGGGCGGGGAAGGGGTAGGTAATGGGTTGCTAAGACCCCAATCCTTCATTATTTGGGTAAAATTCTCATTGATTCTGGACCAAACTCTCTGCATATGCAAATAGGTGCAGCTCTATTGACTTTAGTAGAGTTTTGTCTACATGAACAAGCAAAGAAGTTGGCCCTTCACTGTGATTTTTGCCTGATTGAGGACTGCAAGATGGGTCATATTTTATAAAATGATCCTGTAAGACTTAATGTCCACTTCAAAGTCACTCCTGTAGGGCATGTCCATTTTCAAGGGTCAGTTAAGAGAGCACAAATTCCAGTTGGTTTGGTTTAACATGAAAACAATCTAGAGTTAAATTCTCCTTCAAACACATTTTTACTATTCCTACCAAGAATCAGAGCTTCAGGCAGTTTTAACTTTTCTAGTCCATGGTAAATTACTAATGCCACACCCATGAATTCCAAGATTAAAGACTTCTAACAAGTACAATCATCAAAAATTGTTGCTTACATCAGGATGTCTTGTGCAAATTGCTGGATTTGTTGAAATTACAAAAGCCTATATTTTCTTGCCTCTATCTTAAATTTTGTTAACAAAAGTTTCAACTCCAAGTTTCACTTTCAGTATAAAATATGTCTTTGTAGAAGCTGTTACAAATGTCAACACTTTAAGCAGCATGAATTTATGGTGGCATTGAATTTTAATAGCACTATAAATGTCTATGGTAATGGTGATGTATCTATTGCAATAAATTGCTATGGAGAAATATAAAAATAAATGTAAGATAAAAGATTGTGTATAAAATATGTTTTTACATCTCCTTTAATGATTAAAAACCATACAAACTCAATGTTTTAAATCACTTGAAATTGCGGTTATATTTTACACAATGTTTTCCTGACAGAGCACACACATACAATTCCTTGGTCAGAAATTACATCAACTTTAATGAGGACATTTAAGATGTATTTTATGTTAACTTCAAAAAAACTAATTAACGTTAAGGATGATGGAAATAATGATACTGATGACCCTCATCACTAAAACTGTGCCCACTATGAAAAGGAAATTTATGAAATTCTAGCACCAGTGGTTAGTAATGCTTTTTCCACCCTGTTATTCATAATCTCATCTCAACTTGTTAGAAAAAAAAAGTGTTCCTGGTACAAAGTCATTTTCACAATAGAATGAGAGGGAAATTTAAAAGTGAAAATCCATAGACATACAGAAGGACACAGAGCAGACTCTGTCTAGGTCAAGAGGAATGTCTAATAGAATAAATGAACTATGTACACTTCTGCTAATTCATCTTCTTAAAAAAAGCTTTAAATCCTTATTAATTTCCTTAAAATGGGTGCAGCTGGAAACTCTAGCTTGTCTCCTGGCAATTCACTGAAGAGGATGTCAACAAAAGTATAAGGCCAGGGCAGATGAGTGGAAAAGAATAACCAAATCAAGAGAGGATATTATAAATGGGGGAGGGGGATGGATGACTGAGGGAACAGTAGGAGCCAGGTAAACAATCCAGTCCTCACTCTCATTTACTCTAAGGCCCCTTTACACTCCTTGTGCAAAGGAGAATCATGTCCATCATTTTTCAAATAGCGGTTGTCATATGTTCTGGAAGTCCGTGCTTGGACATCCAAGTACAGCAGACGTACCTCTCGTGTAGATGCATTTGGGTGACTTAGAGGGCTGGGCAACATTGCTATAATTTATGGATTCTGTGTGTGGTAGAAACAGTGGCGGGGTGAACTTTGGCCCTTTTATTCCTGTCATTATGGCCTGGGGAGATTAGGTAGTCAGAAACCATAGGCAGTGTCAGCCATTACTTGGACTATCCCTGAAAATTCTCTCAGCAGTGCAAGTTCCCACCTGACCAGGATCCTGTTTTCCATCTCATGCTATTTGACACAAGGACAGTGGTATACTAAGATTAAAACTCTTTATGATGAGGTCTCCGATTTAGTATGTATAACCAAGACCTAGTGGTAGAACACACCACAGAGGTCTTTTTTAATTAGCCCGGAAGTTGCCTGCTCAATTCAGCATGCACAGAGGGAGGATCAGAGAGTGGCATGGAAGCGATGGCTGTAGCCATAGCCAAATGCTGTAGGTCTCTCAACCCAAATACAGATCTTAACAGATCGTGCTCCTCCAGTGCAAGAGTCACAGAACTGAACTACAGTGGCATTCGTTTTGGTGTACAGGTCACCTTGTACCACTGCAGAATGCCACTATGAGTTCAGTGAGTGCTTCACTACAGTGCACTGACGATGTCCCAATCCCAATTGACTCTAAAGTCCAAGCAGGTGTTGACTCTCTGCTGCTAGCTTAAAAATTCATAGCTGACATGACAACCATGGGATTATCCCCATATGATTTCTGGCTCAATGCAGATACGTGGGACCCACTTTGGCTCTGTTCTCTAGGTTAGAGAGATGGGGGTTAATCCCATTATGGACTGACAATTGGGGCACACTTTCCCATTGGGGGGAAGGAATACTTCTGATGGTCCCACTTTACATCATGCTGGCAACAATGTGAAGTGCCCTTAATGGAAATGAAAGTCAGGCCCTTAAAGTTATTTTGGGGGTAGGTTGTTCACATTCAGACTGAGATGTCCATACCTGTGATAGTAAACCTCCATTTAGTGCCAGACAAATGAAGTCTTCTCTGCCTGAAGTCAGCTGATGCCACTCCAAGTTTTGGGATGGGGGACTGGAGGCACAAAATGATGATGATAGATGAAGGTAAGTTGCCCATACTGGTTCTTTGATGTCTTTCAGCTGCCTTCAATACCATTCATCATGAGGTATTGACTTATTTGTAAACCCCATCAAGGGAGATGAAGTCACTTGAACAATTCTCCTATATTCTTTCTAAGCAATCCCAAAGGGTAGTATTTGCATCAAAGGTTGGAGGTTATTCTCTGTCCCATGACTGGCCATGTGATACACAGCCTTTCACTTCCAGGTCATTGGGTTCAGTTCTAGTCGAGACTGTGTCTATCTAATAGCTGTTCAGAGGCCTGCATGAAATGAAGTGAGCTCACTCCAGTTTCCTAGTCAACAGGAATTCAATATGGCAAAAAACAAAAACAAAGCCCTTCACCATCGGGAACCTTACTAGTAGTCACAGAAGGAGCCCAAGGACTAAATGGGGTTACCCATCTAAGTCACAACAGAGGCACATTGGCAGAGTGGCAAGGGCAATGTTGCACTTTCACCACCTCTACTGTGTCACTTTTGTGGCTAGAGCAATTTCAGGGGAAAAAAAATAGTCAAAGTGTCCAACAAAGTACAACATAAACTTCTCTTCCATAACACATGTTTCTCATACTAATATATTACATATTAGGGACAATGCAAGAAAATCCAATTTCTGGGGGGGAGCTGTCTGCAGGAGAGGGATAGTTAAGGAAAGGAAGGTAGACAAATTCCCTCTTCAAGGTTCTTATGCCATAGGGAAACTTCTGTATTTGGTGACCTCTTGCACATTACAAATGATTTCCAGGGCATCCTGTGAATATTAAAATCACACTCACTCTTTAGAGAGGTGGCATGTTGGAAAACTTGAAAGTAACATCCACCATCCCCACTTGTTTGCATCTTTGCTTTTCGCGGCTCAACTCTCGGCAGACTGACATAGCCTCTTTGCTTCCTGCATGCAGCTCTGAACTCAGCATTGGATGTATTTGCTATATAAAATGCTGGTTACAGAATG